>NW_026864840.1:0-128315 GCF_026571515.1 Ruditapes philippinarum | reverse complement strand
ATTAAATATTTTTTTAATTTTTAAAAAACCCCCTTTGTCTTTCAGAAGGAATTTTTTGGAATAAAATTTTTGGGGGAAAAAGGGGGGAAAACCTTTTAAATTTTTAAATTTTTTCCAAAAATGATTTGTTTTTACCCAAACAATTTTACGTTTTAAAAAAAAAAAAATTCATTTATTTAAAAGATTTTTTAAAAAAAAAAACAAAAAGGCCTTTCAAAAGGGATTTTTAAAAAAAAATTCTTTTTAGAAAAGCTGTTTTTTGGGTTTCTTGGTAATGAAGAGCACAAAAATTTTAGGGGAAAATACAAGCATTTTTAGGGGAAATATGCCTATTTTTTTAGTTTTTAGGGGAAAACAGCCTTTATTGGGCTGTAAAAACAGTGAAAAAAATTCACTGATTCTAGTCCTGTGTTTAACAGAAAAAGAGAAAAGCATGTAATCTTAATTATTACTACTGTCAGTACAAAACAATTCAACACCATTTTGTATCCATCAGAAGATTGTTTAAAGAATATTAAATCACTATAAAACTTTACTAGAAAACATGTCACTTTGTCAGAATAATAATGGCATGCATCGCAAACAATTTTTATTTCCTGTGGAATCGACACAACCGTCAATAATTTAAATCTGTAAATGTTTCAGTCTTAACCTTGAATGACATAACCGGTCATTTAGTCACATTAAAACAGTAAAAGTGAAAGTCATAAGATAAAATACTTATTGAAAGCTTCAAAACGAAGTTATGTTAACACTACATGATAGGCTCAACTTACGTTCAGTAACCTCTGATTTAACGATAATTGTTTGTAAAGGTACATCCACCACGTGGTCAAGAATGGCATGCCGTCCGATTTCGTTGATACATTTTTCTAGTTTACCCTTTTTACACGTTAATACCATGTTGAAATTCCCTGCTATAACTGCTCTGTACAGGTGATCAAACATGTTGTACCATTTGTACACATCGTTCTCTTCGTAACGATATTTTCCAGCAAACTCGTCAATGATAACTAAGCAGATGTTTGTAAAGTCAATGTAATTGACATCGTTAGGCTTCTTGAGAAGTAAACATTGGGATGATTCATAAGCAGATGCCAACGCAACAGCTACAGAAGTTTTACCACATTTCTTAGGCCCTGTTAATACTACTGCTTTACCTGTCTTGAACTTCTCTTTCGCTGTCTTGAAAACATTCGCATCAACTTGACGGCTGAATACCTGATATTCGCTCAAAAAATTCTTCGTCATCACTTAAATTATAAAAAATAGCAAGCGTACCATTTTTCCGAAATACACCGTTTAAATGCTTTAGTTTCATCATGGGGAACAGTTTTTATGAAATACCTTAATTTAAGAAGAAAAAATGGTCAATACTCAAACGTACATTTTATCCTGAATTTCCGCCTTTGTTTTTGACCTAGGCTAAAGGGAACTAAAATTTACGGACAATTATATACCTTTCTTTTATTTTGGACAAGGGGTATTACCTGTGACCCTTAAGTGTGACATTGGACTATCAGTCCAACTTCGTGCCCAGTTCTAGAAGTATAAGATCCCTTCTTGTATGTTAAAGACTCCATTTGTTACATTCAATCATCTCTGGAGACATTGACTTGAATTATGCTTGTCATTTTCAGTCTCACTATTGTGAACATATGTGATAATTGTAATCCCTTAGCTCAAGTCTATAAATTCTGTTTACACACATTTTCTTTCTGATAAATTGTGACCTTGACCCAGAGACATACTTCATTCGCCAAAATCCATTTCATGATCAGGATCTATATCCTCTTTGTAAACTCTGTACATTTTATCATCTTGGTAACCTTGACTTTGCATATTGTGACCAAGATAATGTTGGCAATACCAAGTCTCATTTTTTGAACATTTGAAATCAGAGCTCTTAAAAGCTACACTGTAGTGCATACGCACATTTTTATATTTTTTATAAGACCTTTGACGTCAACTTACGGGACCTACATTTTACGCGTAATACTAAGCATAATAATGTGAACATTTGCGCAATATTATTTCTAAAATCTTCAAGACGTTTTGCTACATATGACCTCTAAATGTGACACTAACCTAGAGATCTATTTCATGCCCATGAACTACGTCATATCGTGGTGAATATTTGTATATTATTATACCTAAATCTCACCATGCATTTTAGAAGATAGATTTAATATTTAACTGTACACCAATCTCGCTCCCATGCAACAACAGCGAACCAATAATAAGACCCGTTCCATACAAAACGGTCTAAGTAAACAACAAAGCAACTTACCTTCTAAATTTCTGTATACTGACACCAAGGACTGTTGTACGTATAGATTTTGACTTCCACGACCTGCAATTATAAATGGTTCTTGTTTGTGAAAATTAAACAATTGAGAAATTATATAACAATTTTTTCACTTAAAATATTGACAGGAATTATTTCAAAAGTACATGTATGTTACATTTTATCGAACAGTTGCATAACAAAATAGTATACCTATTGTAAGATCAGCCGGCTGTGCTGAACTTGTCTTAGTAAACACCTTCACCACTTCTTCTAATAGATTTCATGGTCATGATGCAGTTTTGCACTCTTCCAAAATCTTAAGGTCTGTTACTATGACAATGTCAAAGGCTTTATCGCCATTATTTCTCTTTTGTTGAATGCATTATGCTTTTAAATATATCATCCATTGCTTTAGCTTTGCTTTCATCATAAGAAAATCCTCCAAATGGATCTCTACATAAAACCAAGTCTACATCTTTAGGATCAATGTGTCGCCAATCAGACGACGTGTGCATTGCTACGCTTCGTTTGTAATTATAGTCCATCCCCTTTACTGCTGCAAGAGCGGTCTCAAAGTAACGACTATTGTTGCATCCGGTTACAACCACGTAATGGCAATCTCTTAGTTTAGCTCGAATGTCTGTCATTTCACTTGGTGGTTTGAAATCATCTGATAATTCTTTCATCGTTGACTCAAACCCCGCTTAAAATAGAAAACGATTGTTTGCACACAATGCTCTCATGAAAACAAAAAATAAAAGTAGAAAATAAAACAACAAAAAACGTATCTTGTTTTTACTTTTATTTGATGAAAGAGATATTGTAATATATATATTCTGATGAGATTGATTATATCAGACCAGATAAGATTAGAATAGATATCAGTTTTGTGTGTATCAGATTAGAACAAAATACAAATGTTTCAGTTGAACGTTGAAAAGGAATGTAGATATTACTATGCTAGAGTTGTTTTTTAATAAC
Organism: Ruditapes philippinarum; assembly: GCF_026571515.1. Classification (NCBI taxonomy): domain Eukaryota; kingdom Metazoa; phylum Mollusca; class Bivalvia; order Venerida; family Veneridae; genus Ruditapes; species Ruditapes philippinarum. Next base: position 125,044 of record NW_026864840.1, on the reverse strand, counting down.
GAACATACCTTGAAGCCGTGCCAGTATATCATCAGCAACTTTGATTCTTTTATCTTTGTCCCCTGAAGTTTAATGCATCAATTTCCATTAAACTGTAACATCAATTAAGTTTAAGAACAATTTCGAAAATAAGAAACAATCATAATAAAAATATAATGTTTAGAACTTTATGTAAACAAATTGATTGATATCCCTTTGAAATGTTTAAATAATTTCACGTAGCTAATCATATCAAATTTAAGTGTTGATTGCAATAAATAAGACTCAATACATAAACATAATATTATACAAATAAAATACATTGCAATATAAACTTTAAGTTGATGTGTGATTACTGAAACTTACCTGAAGGTCCTGGTTTTTGGACAGTCACTTGTCTGAGAATGGAAGTTGTTTCTTCGGCATTTGCCTGCACTTCATTCATAATGTTTAACAACTGCTTAGAAGTTTCTTCATGCCAAATACGTAAACAATCACCGAGATTTGGTAGATGATTACATTTTACCTGATTTATTTTCCCTAGTAAGGATGCTTGATCATTTGGATCAAGCGCATTCTTTGCTAAAAGCCTAACAGAAGAGTCCAATCGTTCCCAATAATCATCGAAGTCATCATCCGAAATATTGCCAGTATTTGGGTGATGCTGCAACTCATTACGAATCTCTCGAATTTCAACGCGAAGATTTCTAGTGGCGGCAAGCGTGTGGCAAAAAGTTCTGATATCAATGTTACCAGTATTGAGATGTCCCATTTGTTTTCATCAGCGGTGCCGTTACCAGGATACAATAAATCATACTGATCTCTCCTGAGCCTTTTGTTATTAAATAATTGCACCACATCCCGATTTCTGTGAGATATGTATGCATCGACTGATGTATAAGTGTTCCCTGCATCAGTTTTTGCAAGTTTGACAAAATATTTCCTTAATACGTCAGCACAAATATCTACCGCAAAGCAAACAAGTCTATAATATTTGTCTGCCATCTGTAAAATGAACAAGTAATAAGGAAACTCATTATTAATACATATAAATAGCATTATTTGTTTCTTTATTTTTGTAGAAAAAAATGTGTATGCATTATTTTAAGTTCAGTTTAACTAATACAAATGTTGATAAATAACAATTAAATAATGTGCAAAAGTAACTAATCAAAAGTATCAGTATACATCCATGTTTATAGTTCAATGTAGTTAAATTTTTGCCGCACATTTTATATAAAGAATAAATAGAACAACCATTATTATCTAAGGTAAAACCGGTTTTATTACAGTTAAAATAGACAAAAATAGTTAATTATAAATGTTAGCCGGGTCAAATTGCTGATATGATAGGGAGTCTAAAAAGAAAAGAATATGTTCTTAATTCATTGCCTTTATTCTTTCTACTTAAAACATGGCGGAGACTGCCTTTGCATAACAACATGTGGCATAATAACATTTAACTAATAGTTCACAACTAAAAATAACAATGTTTTAACTTTACTCATGTCTAGGGGTACATGCAAAGAGTATTAAAATATAAATCATTATTATGATAATACTGCAATGTAAAATGTTTGGAATGAATAATAATAACATGATTAACACACAACCTTGATTATTTATATATCTGATTGAAATAATAACATATCAAACTGATGATTACTAAACTGCTACTATAGATACTAAACTTGAGAGTTTACTATTATGCATAAAACAATAACAATCTAAATCATTGGCACAAATGATTATACTGACAATCAATTTATTTGGCACTTATAACTGTATATACTTAACAAAAGATGAAAGATAATAAATGAATTTTTATATGTTCGGTTAGACAAATAGCATATAAACAAAGTTCAAAACAATATTTTACATGTTCGACTTTATGTCGTTTATTTAGTAATGTTCAAAACAATATATTATATGTTCGACTTTATGTCGTTTAATCGCTCTTTCCAAATATGGCATAATACATGCTTTTCTAAGTAACTGTCTTACAAATATTAAACTGTATTCTACTTATAAAAAGTTCATTATTATCATGTAAAATGCGTATTAACAATAAACAGTAAAATATGATGATATAAAGATGAATCTCAAAATACGTATGTAAAACGTTCATTCGCGAAAACATATGACTCTAAACTTTAAACATGTTTGCAAGCAAAACAAGTCAATGTCATTGATAACAGTTACGATAAACGAAAAATACAATGAATAAACCTATCGAGGAAAGTCTTTTTCTTTCTCTAACTTGTAAATACTTACCTAAAAGAAAAGAATATGCTGTTAATTCATTGCCTTTATTCTTTCTAATTAAAACATGGCGGAGACTGCACCAAATTACCGCAAAGAATAACTAACGCAAAGAACGCTCAACATTTTTTTATAGGGGTGCCTTCATCAATCTCACATAAAGTTAACGAATACTTTCGCTGATATAACAGTAATGTCTTAATATTCATCTTATGCTAGGGTATCTTTTAATGATATTGTTCATGAGGAAATAAATAAAGTAATGTGAATAAATTTAATAAATATTTCAGACTAAATTTCTCCACACAGTACACTGTGACCAATCTCTATATAAATTTGTATTTTATTTAGCTTAAGGTCTTCAGCGTACCCGTTTATATATATGACATGACGTGAATAATGCCGCATCTGATGAAAAACAAAAATGTTAAAAAGCGGCTTATAAAGTTTTGGAAGCCAGAACTATATTTTATTATGCTATAAGATTTACCTCTTTCAATTTGTATTTCAAATATGTTTTAACGTTAACCTCTTTCAATATCTTTCTTGTTTTATACATAAGTTGTATGATACGTAACAGTGAAATTAAATGAACTATAGTCAAGTGAGTACAAGGAGTAATTTTCAAATAGATTTTATCTTTCACATTAAAATTATATCCTAACGGACGTCCTTCTATCTTTCGCTTCGTTGTATGAGTAACGGAGCGGAAATGATTTTAACAAGTCATAAACCAGAAAACCATTTTCACTATAAATAGAAACAGCTATGGAAATTTTACAGCTAAATATATCACACGATACACTTTTTTAAATAAACATATCTCAAATTAGTCAAATGAATTACGTGTAAGATAAAATTAACATGTAAGGTCATGGTATGTTAAATCTTATTTAAGATGAAAACAATGGTAGATATATTGATTTACATCTCATAAATCATTCCTATGCAAATTTAAACCTGAGACTGAAAATTTTATAATGATGAAACTCAGCTTACAACTGTGTGAAACAGTTTAATACAGCTAATTTTAACAAAAGACAAATCGGTAAACGTGTCTCAAAATTTGATGAATTTAGCAAAGAAACAAACATAAATTTAAAAGAAAATTAAGAAATAGAAGAAATAGTTTCTATTACATGTAGTAATCCCATGAGGTATATGATGAAACTGGTTTTACCTTTTTCTAACAATGAATTCCTTTTGTCATTTTTGCTTTACTGAAAAGGCATTACACTATTGCAATGATAAAAATTGTCTTACAAACGATCAGTCTTTTGAAAAGTGTATAAACTGTAAACCCATTGCAACAATTGTACATTTGTAGACTTCGAAAATTAAGATTTAGTAATTTATTTGCAAAATAATTTATAGTTCAGAAAATTCCTGCAGAAGTTGTTGCTTTAAAATATACTGTTTTACTGAGGAGCAACGCGTTAGTATAAAGCGATTCGAATTTTACACGAAAATAAAAAAAAATACTTTCCTATCAATGATGTAACCTGAGTGGTTGATTTAAGCCAGAAATCCATTTTGACTATAAATAGAAATAGATTTCGGAGTTTCACAGTAACAATTTCTTCTATTTAAGGTTTGTTTAATCAAAAGGGGGATGCTCGCTAGGCGCCCCCCCCCTTTATAGTTTCTAAGCAAAACCTTAATAACATTTTTTTTTAAAGAGTATTTCTATTAGTTTTTAAGAATTTAATATATGTATATTCTTCTGCTCGCTTCGCTCAAAAACTCAATATATATTTTATGTTTTAGGTTGAGTTATTTTACTCATGTTTCATTGTATATAAAGACAAAAGAGATGTGTCATATCAAGCATTAGCTCAGATGTCAGAAAATCAGTAACTTATAAATCAAATGACAATTTAATATAAATAAACAGACATAATTACTATCAAATAGCATTTTGAATTCCTTTGTTGCCTTTAATTTATGCTTGTACTAATATTTAAAATGTAAAATATACCGTGTTTTAAAATTAGATCTTTCTTCATTTTTCAGCCTACTACACAGATGTAAACCAAAATCATATAATGAACATAATCATGAAGTTAAACTTTGTTACAGTGACAGCTAAAATTAACATTTTGTCGATGTCGGGAGACGTCATACTGTTCTGCTGACAGTGGAAAGTAGGGGCACCTGTGACCTATCGACCTAGTTGTTATTTTTTATATTGATATTTCATAATCTTTATTTCAAAATTCTAAAGTTAAAGCTAAGGCAAATCCAAAATGTACGGAAGCCCATAAGTGCCATTTTGTCTTAGGAGTTTTGTCTTATGACTAATGACTTGTGTATTATGACTTTTGTCTTATGTATTATGACTTGACAAAAAAGCGACAAAAGGGCAAGTTTCATCATATGCACCCATCATGGACGTTGGAGGTAAATCTGATAGTGAAACAGAAGACAATTTGGTAAGTGTTGAAATTTAAAAAGTATGACAGTACTTTATTTCTCCTAACTTGAATAATTATCTCCCATACAAGGTGTTAGGTTTCGAATATGGGTAATCTCAGATGAAAAGTAGGTCACAGGGCACAACAATCGTGTTAACTGTTAAAGTTTAAGTATCAAGATATTTGCAAGACTGACACATTTTAAAACATGTTTGAAACATTTTTGTGTATAAAATATAAATTATTTCTCCTTCAGGTAAATGCGAGTAGTAAACAATGCGAGCAGTAAACGTATTCAGACACTAGTTCAGAACATAGCAGCCCACTAAGAAAAAGAAGACCAAGAAAACATTGAAAAAGATTAACTTATGGAGATCCATTGATGGTAAACATATTGGACATTCATCTTCTACCTGTGACTCTCTTTATAAAGGTAAATACAAGAAATCGGTTTATGATTTATCAGACAAGTGCCGAATGAGGATATTTTATCAAATTAATTCTTGATTGTTCAACAGTATATGTGAATATATGAAATACTGATACTGAGTGGAAGAAACATATTTATTTTTAATTTTAATTTAAAATATATAATTGTCAATTTCATATCACATAAGACATAATACAAAAGTCATTATACATAAGACATAATACAAAAGTCATTATACATAAGACATAATACAAAAGTCATTATACATAAGACTGTTAAGACATAATACAAAAGTCATTATACATAAGACATAATACAAAAGTCATTATACATAAGACATAATACATAAGACAAAAAAAATGAAAATAAAACCTGACAATTAAACATCAAATTTCTTGATAAATATGTATGCCTTGGTGTATTTTCATTAAATTACACTTAATATCCTTTTTTACAGAACTAGCTGGGTCCTGGGAGGCATTTCACAAATAAATTACAGGTTGGACGTCTTCATGAAATTCGTAGGAAATTTTGACAAGTGACAGCACGGACAGAGAGAAAGAGATGCAAGAATAAATTTGTAATGCCAAATGGAGATATATCAAATCAAATCTTCAAAGATACTTTAAATCGATAGGTGTGTTTCATCGCAGTACTATTTATATTTTAAAAATACCACAAAAAAAACGAGAGATTGAAGGACGAGTGCTCTAAAATCAGCGGCTCATAATAGCTTTCCTTGGCTTTAAAAAAAGTGTATTACTATTTTGTATTGATGACAAAGAAAGATAATTACAGACCTATGTTAAAACAAAATAAGTTGAATTTTTGTTTTATTATCATCGCGAAAACAGCCATATTGTATACATTGTATAACATTTTTGTAATACCAATGTGACGTCAATGCTGTTTAAGATTTTTGGACAATGGCATGATTTTACCATTGGCTGGATTTACCATTTCCATAACGGACAAATTGTTTCAATTGCAATAAAAAGATAAGATAATAACATCAATATTGTTTCTTTTGATATTGAATTTATTGCATGTCTTGATTTTATAAAGGATATAATTAATTGCTCACACAGACGCATATTTTTATTTTTCATAATTCTTTCAACAAAAAAACCTCAATATTAAAATACACTCGTAATACCTACTTTACAGTTGTACAAAAATAAAGTAAAAGTACACATAAACAACTTCGTCAAGAAGTTCTAGTAGTCTCCTGTTCCTTGTACATCCATGGCAGTGCGGATGTTAATCTTTAGTAATATTGCTAACTCTTGAATTGCATTAAGTGTACATTTCGCAACAAGCGTCAACATCATGTTGATCTACAATCTTTGCAAAATTGTGTCCACCAACTTATTCCGACAGAAAGTAAATTAAATCGTGTTTACCATTTGATATCTCAGGACTCATTTGTTTATGTATGGTTAGTAGGTTTCAATTTAACGCTATTCTGTTAATCTCGGCCTGGACCAAGTGAATGAAACAAAATTTCAATCATTCACATCACTATACTCGTGACTGTCTTTTTCATCTCTGAAAAAAAAATCCAAAATTGAATTCAATGACGTCGTGTTGGTCCCCTCCAGATCTCTATTCATTTAAACGTTTTTTTCCCTGAAATGCAACTTCCATAGGATTCGACATATTATTTCTATCATTTTACCGGAAAAACGGTTGGAGTAAAGGTCGAATGTGTTGAGATTTCCGTTCCTTTAACATAACGAAGTATTTGTGTAGCAATGCTTACCGTCTCCAGTGCTTCAAGATAAAACATGGCGATGACTGCAAAGGTTGTTGTTACTTTGTGACACTTCAAGTCTCAGTATCCTAATAGCACCATGTATGCAAAAGTCATATGGTTTCAGTTTATTGTGACCGTCTTCGTGTTATACATTACTTTTACCCTTTATTATTGCGTCTTTTCATTATGGTGGCTTTCCAGTAATAATTCAATCAGGATCAATAGTTTTCTTAAAAGATTTAACTCTGAACCTATGTTTATTTATCACTGAACGATAGCCAATGCATTGATCGCTTGTCACAATTCCATTGGAAATATAATCAAAGAACAAAATTGTAATATGGTGTGTTTCCAGTTTGACGTCATACGTCGTTACATTTGGTTACTCTTTTTAGCTGTCGAAGCGGTATTTTATTGTTATTTATAACGAACAACAGAAGAACTATTTCAGGATATGTAACCCAACAGTACAGTAAAGTATTGTTTCACGAATACAATTTTTGTACTTCCAGCAGCGTTGTCAATGTTTCAGGTATGTTAGAAGGTGTCACTTCTAAAGCAAGCTCAACATTTTGTATCCCAGACAAAGCCACGTGCTATAAAACGCCAACATATTCTTTAAAGATATCTGAAAAACAAAGTACATAGCTATTAAACTATTATATATAATTAATAAGATGACAGACAAAAACAATATAATATGCAAAAAAAATTTTCAGTCAAAGTTCCTGTGAAATAAAGCTTGCACAGGGCCAGAAATTTGTTAGTATGCTCATTTGGATGTTGACTATGAATCCATAACATTGATTTTCTCGAATACAGTTGGGATATGTTAAAAATAGATGAATACTTACCGTCCATCAATTTTGTTTCGTGCGCTGACATGTATATACTGGTACAGCTGTCGACGATTGAACTGCTGTCTGCCCATTCGATTGTACGGTGTGAAAATCGGCTACTTTGTTGGTATGATGGTAGAATATAGAGCTATCTTGTTGCTACGAAGAAGCCAATTAGGTTGTATCTTAATTAAAATGTAACTAAACCGAAGTATTTAATTATGACACGAATAGAAAAATTCAGCTAAGAAATTAGGATTTTGTTTTGTTTTGTTGTAGTTTAGGGCAATTGCACAGTATTTCAGTCATATAACTAGTGTCCCTGGATTCTGTACCAGTACTAATGTCTTCAAGCTATGCGGGCAGGATATAAGTAATAAAATGTCTGTTTAAAGAACAAGAGCACCAAAATCAGGCCCTGCATGAACACTTAAAATTACTTAATGCTTTAAAAAGAGTTAAAGCGGCATAACTCTATAAAGGCATCAATGGAATCAAAGTTCCAAGTTGTTATGCATACAATTATGTCATAAAGTTTTGGAAAAAATGAAACAGATGCGAGGAGGAGTTACGTTTACAAAGTTTACAAAATCAGGCGTCTGGTTAAAACATTCTTTTTCAAGCCTGTACAGTAGTTGTCATTTCATAAACAACATAATTATGAAAAACTGTTCACAATTCAACACTTACCAAAGAAGTCTTCTTTTCTCACTTTTTTACCCCTTCTGTTTTACCCCGCCTATTTGCCGCCTTTTTAAGTTTATATCTGACATAAGTCATAAGGCATAAGACAGAAGTCATAATACATAAGTCATCAGTCATAAGACAAAACTCCTAAGACAAAACGGCACTAATGGGCTTCCGTAAAAATGCAATAAATCAATACTAATTTTTGTGAATGATGGTTGTTATGTTACTTTATAATTATTTTTGTAAACCTTGTTTTATAATGCTTTCGTGCTTTCGTCAACCTTATATACTAAAGTATGCTAATTTGGTTTTAAAATGGGTTTGCAAATGCCCAATTATGCGATTCAGATGGTATGCATATATTTTATTTATTAAATATTTGCCTTCTTGTTTATTAGCACATGATTAAAACACAATTAAACCAAGCCTGAAAATATTAAGTTAATACAAAATTTAATGTTTTGTATTTATTAATAACTTTAATGAACGTTGCATAATATTTTCATCGATTAGAATTTGCATGTTCGTTATGACACGTTCTCTTTACTACACCCTTCCCAAAACAAATATTTGTTATTTTGCCGAAAGTTATTTTTTTATGAATTGATACTGTAGGAAAAGTACGGTGATACTGCTTTTGTGAAGAGGTAATTGCTTGACAGGGGGCTATTCTGCAAAGATATCTACAGTTCTATTCATTTTATTGAGACATTATGCTCAGATTGTTTGCAATGTTGAATTTTTATAATTATGTATTTACGTCATTTATTCCTCTGATATTTTAGCTACATTCGTATTACGACAAAATATTTGCATGAATACCATCAAAATTTCACATTTAATTTATACGCAATGAAATGTATGTAGAAAAGGAATTTTGTAATGTACTCGTACATTCATTATTATGAGTAAATGCCTCAACAGATGGTAGGATTTAGTTGTACAGCACTAATTAGAGATAAGATGTATGAAATATACTAAACATAAATATGTATTTTCTTCTTCATAATAAGTATGCAAAGATTATAAATGCAAAGAAACAAATGTCAAGTAATTTATTACTGTATAACAACACGCCTTGCTAAAGCCCACGACAAATAAGTGGTTAACATGAACATGTATTAGTTTAACAGAAAGCAAATAATACTATAAAAAATGAACATTCTGTATCTCGATCGAACGCTTTTCTTATGACTAAGAACAATTAACGGATGGAATCAACTAACACTAACGCTGAAATAAGATAATATTAAGATACTTTTATTTCAAATTTAACACATGTAAAAAAATCGTTTTACTTTCTTTAACGACTTCTGCGATTAAATAATATGTTTGAAATTAGTCTACTATTATTTAAAATATATATATGCTGTAAGAAGCATTATTGATTTCATCTTATTTGAAACTTTTTATAACATAAATATTTTGTATTTTGTTTTCATCCGAAATTATCATTTATATGAATAGATAAATTTTGCACTAAGAGCTAATACATAAGTACCAAGTGACACATTCAATAAATTTGACAAAAGTCTGGAAAAAATTAAATATGAACATGTCTTAAATTCCTAAGTATCATACAGCAATCCTGTCTTTATTAACAATTATATATAGAGAATATTAAATACACATAAACAAATATTGTATTACCGCATAATAAAACTAATAGATGAATAAAAAACAAGTGGTTAACATCAACATGTATATATATGTTTAAGAGAATGCAAAAAAAAAAAACTTTTATAAAATAAACTTCCTGTATCTCGACTGAACAATTTTCTTTTGAATAATTTAAGATCAATGACGGCATTAATTAATTCGAACATGTACGAGGGATGTCCGGAAAGTTCATATACATCTACATTTTTTATTGTATAACAATACATACGCTGTACAAATTTTGTCAGCATAAATATACATATCTAGCGAACACATTTTTATCAAACATTATTGAACTGTGACTTAACAGTATTTACATACAACATATATACATCGTCATGGAGCACTTTGACAGCGTCAACGGCGTCAAATTAACTTCATGTTTACCAACTATTCAATTTCTTCCGTTTTCAATAGGCATGGTACCTGTCTGGCTTATACTTAATACATGTAATGTTTCTTTGCTATTACCTCATGAATTTCATATTTAAAATTATTCTTTAAAAACAAAGATGTCGCTGATACCATACAGTGTGTGAGATGTCTGCCTTTTTCAAAAATGGTAACACAATCTACGATATTTCGGCCTTGCTACTTTTGGTCGTCTGATGTGTTTCTTATACGACATCCTGTCATGACCGCTTTTTAATCTTGTTTGACATTTAAACACAAGTTGCCTTTAACATTTTATGGTTGATTTTTTTTAAAAGTAAAGATTTAAATCTCAGTTGGCGCTAAATTAGCGTTGCTATGAAGTTAAATATCATTACGTTGCTCCGTAAGTGAATTTGACGTAATTTTTGCAACACAAAATTTACGCACCTTCATTGCCTATAATTGTCGTTCCCAAGCTTTTTATTTACGAATGACGTCATAATTTACACTAAATATCATGTACATTGTAATAGTATCATATGATGTCACAAAATTAAAAGGAGAGTTTGCGTTAAAATTACAAATTTTAGCAACAAACTATTCGAGTAGCTATGGTTATTAAATCAAAGTGCTCCGTGATTCGTTGATCATGTTGCCATAGTGATCGGCGCTTTACAGATATTTATTTTATCATGCCTTTTAATTTGAAATATGTACATGCTTTTCGGTGGTTTATAGAAATATATCAGTGATATAAAACTGGTAATTTCACTGTTTGAAACAGTGAAACTACCACTTTGATAATTTCACTGTTTTGAATTTAAGCCCTTTACGTTGTTTCAGTGAAATACCAGCGTGCACAGTACTGGGTACCAACTATATGACGTGATGGCGTAAATAAAAAAAAATGAAATTTAAAAAAAAAAAAAATAACGTGTTATATTATATTAAGATTTATGTATATTATATGTATTTTAATCCATCAAATCTTGCCCGTGGTGGTGTTTTGTCCACTCTGTAAAATTGAAGGTGTGGGGTTTTGTCCACTCTATAAACTTGAGGTGTGGGTTTTTGACCACTCTGTAAAATTTAGGTTTAGGGTTTTGTCCACTCTATAAAATTTTGAGATGTGGGGTTTGCTACTTCATATCGGGTAAATATTTCTCAGTTTATTAGATTTGCCAGAGCATGCAGTCTTGTTGATAATTTTAATGAACTCAATTTATTTGATACTGACAACATTCTGAAATAAGGCTATCGCTATCATAAATTGCGTAGATATTTTACAGTGTTTTACTTTCGTATTTCAGATGTAGTTTTAATTAAAATTTAAAAACGCTTTTACGTCTAGGTATAAGCAATGCTGATTTCCATGAAAATGTGGTATACAAACTTTGTGGGTCATAGTAATTTTTCTGCTGTCTTCACTAAAATTATCAAACTTTATCAAAAGAGGTTATGACCCAATTATTTTTAGCATAACTGCATGCTGGTGTTCCCCCAACTTTAAACGGGGTTTTGACTCAAACTTTTTCCAAATTTGAAAATATGACAAAACTAATGGTAGTAATTTTTTAAAAGCCCTTTTGGGACTAAAATTGTTTTAAAAGGTTCCCCTTTCCCTAGGACCCCCTTTATTTTATTTTTTTTGTTCCCCAGTCGCCCTTTTAAAAGCATCGTTTAAACTTTTGGTTTAATTGTCCATTTCCTTTCCCTTTTTGTACATATTAAAAGATATTAATGTTTTTTTGGATTTTCCCGTCTGGGGTTACCTCCCATTGTTGAATTTCATTTGGCGGGTTTAAAATTTATTTACAATGTCTTTTTATATGGGAAAAATATTTGGACTAAGATGGGGTTTTGGGCGGGGCCTAAAACGGGGTTTTAAAATTCCCCGGGTGGTGTAATACCAAAGATTTTTTCCCAAAATGCGGTACCTCCCCTGTGTTCCTTAAACACGTTTCACAGTTGTATTTACTTGTTTTGAATGTTTGCATGTTTTGTCATGTCTACCTTATTACATTGTCGTAAACGTTAAGTATTTTGTCAACCCTTAAACCCCCTTCTCCCATTTTTGACCCCCCTTTTTACCCTTGTACATATTGTGTAGCCCTTGTACCTTTCATTCCCATATGAGCCCGTTTTGTTTTTATTATTTCACTCATAACTTGTCCCTCTCCTTTTGCCGCCCTTGTGTCCATTCCCGGTTTGTGTTTGGTGCCTTCTGAGTGCCTTGCTGAAGTAGCCTATGAAACCTCTGAATTACGGAATTTCTAAATTCTGAATTCCGAACGATTTTCTGGTAAAATTCCGGCTTTATCAATCCAAAATCCGGACATCCGACCATTGAAAAAGGTGTGAAGTAATATTATAAAATTTTCAAAAAATTTCATGTCAGTATCGTCCAATTAGCAGTAACCATTTATCTTGACATCTATTAGAAAACAACCTGTCAAGCATGTCAAACACTTGATTAAAGTGTGAAAATTCAGAAACTGAAAAGCGTATTATGTGATGAAAATTAAAAGTTAAATGTAAATAGCCCTTTTCTTGCATGTCAGCCAGGATTACCTACCGTTTACACCGGTGCTAGAAAACTCTGTCTCACACCCCAATGTAAGACAAGTCGCGTGATTTAAATGACGTCATTGCAACGCGCCTTTTATGAATGAATTGCGTTCTTAGGATGACGTCATATTGTACGGTATGAATTTAATTGTAAGTTCATACTCTACTCTAAGAAAAAAGTGCGTAATAAGAATATCAGTTTTCGTAATTTCTGTTCTAAAAACAATTAAATATGTAATATGCAAGAAAAAGAATCAAACACCGGCTGTCGGTACAGACGGGAATATATAACTCTCGGGTAACTGTTTAGCGGAAACTCTTCAAAGCCTCGTTATCGATGTAAACAGTTATCCTCGAGCTAGATATTCCGGTCTGTGTAAGATTCTTATAATCACACACATGTGCAGATTTTGCGACTCCGTAAATATGGTATTGCACGGCCGTGTATATATTTTGACGTGACGTCATTAGCGTTATACAAACATAGTGTAAAGACGTGCTAAATGTTAGCGTACTAAATGACTCTTATTTCACTCTAAACTGTCTCTATTTTGGGTAAGTGATAAATAGAATATTAAATGTGTAAATTCATTACTGAATTTATTGCACTCGTTGAATAAAATTATATTATGCGAGCCTGTGGCGTGCAATAAATTCAGTATTGAACTTACACCCATTCAATATCCTCTAAGTATAACATGAAATAAACTTGATAATTATCATTATGCTTTTTTATCAACAAATTAAATTATAGGCGATTATGAAATTTAATATACATTTTAGTCCTGTAATTTTGCTATTTTAAGAATTTAATCAGCTTTTCATAATTTTCATCATGTCTTACTTAAACAAATGATTTATATTTCTACATGTTCAGATAATTTTGAACTTCTGAACTCCGAAAACTTCCAAATTCCGAACTTTTTGGCTAGTCCCACAGGTGTTCGGTTTTCAGAAGTTACACTGTATTTAAACATATAAATATTTCTAGAAATACACATAGAAATACACCCTTTAGATGCCTTTGCTCCTTCGATTCAAAAGTAATAGTGAACCACTGGAAAAATGAACGATTCACGCTGTTTGCTCTAAACCCTTGCAATTTTCCTTATTCAGTGCCAAATTCTTGTCTTTTGCACTGCGGCACAAATATATGGACTTTTAAGATACTACGTTAAATAGTAAAAAAAGTTACACAGGTTGTTTTATTCCTTCCGCAGACATTAAGTAAAATTGGGCGTGGTGGATTTTTAATGGCATAGGTGTACTAAAAGGTGGTCAAATAGATAATTTTGTAGATACTGTACAATAGGACTATTTCGGCAATTTCCAATTGTTCGACTTTGACAAGATTTCAAGAAGGAAGGAAACCTTTAATTGATAAAAAGAGTAAGGCTTGATCTTGTTGCGCTAGCCCGTAACACAAAATGGGCTTACAATACACTTGAGGCGTGCCTGCCTGGAATACAAGTGTTGAAGGAACTGGACTTAAATAACCATTTGACGAGGTAAGTTAATGCTTTTTTGCTTAATGCGAAAAATGACACCTGTGACACATAGTTATCCTTAATCACATTTCCAGCTTTTTTCAAAATATAATCTAGAAAATATTGTACATAAGAAACTCGGTGTATATTTCAGAGGTATATCTTGTAATTAACGAAAATGTAATTTTTACTTAACACTACTTCCATCTTTTAATAATTAGGCTGGAATATTATGTTCATATGTGTCATGACTTATTTAATGGCTTAATGGTCAGAATCTACTGTAAAACGAAAGCATTGTTTAAAGCAAAAAATGAATAATTTGATCATTGTTTCAGATTTGTCATGGAGGTCAGGATGCAAAATGGCGATTACTTTTCACTGGAGTCAACATCTTTATAATAACTGCATTTTTAAAAAAAGATGATCGAGATGATATGTATATATTTTTTGAAAACAAAAAAGTTCTGTCAACTGTGTGATGTTTTTGTTTTGCTTATTTCAGGTATGCTCACTTTATTATTTGAAATAAAATAATAAACCGGAAAGTATACTGCTACCTTATTAAGAGCTCCCCAAAAGCGTACTGATACTTAATTTAGAGCACCTCAAAGTTTTCCAATACTGAAATTTAAAAAACGTCGATCATCATAGAAAAGTTGTGGCGGTCATGCGTTAATATCATGGAATTCCTCTTACTACATATACAAATTCTAAAAAGTACACTTACTGTTTTTTTTGGAATGATATTGTTCATTAATTATATATTTTTACAGAGTCATCAAGATGTAGTAAGTAATTTCGTCTATTTAAATCAGTAGTTTAGTAACCAATATGTCACAGGGTGAGAAAAATGTGCAGCCTGACTGGGACTCGAACCCGGGACCCTCGGAATACCGTACCGCGGCCCTACCAACTAACCTATCCGGCCGCTTACACATCTTCTCCCCTAAAAGGTGAACAGTTCTAAACCGTCACATACTCCCGCGCTATATTGAAATTCGTCCTCGAATTTCTAATTGGTATAGAGAACAATGTGAAATTGGACTCGGAGCGTATACCATCAGGGTAACCTGTTGGGCGCCAATGTCGCAGAGGCGCCAGACGTCATTCTTTTATCTAGGGCACTGGACCGTCTCAACGGTAAAGTTTTGTAAATCTGGGGTCAGGGGATGACGAATCAAAAACATCTTCCGTCTTAAGCAAAATATATTTCTTTATTATAATTAATTTAATGATTTAAGTTAAGATTATAAAAACCAAACGTACACAGTACAATCTTATTTTCTTTTAAAAACATATTGTTTAATTGTATTGCATTTAAATAATGTAAACATACGTGTACAAAATAGGCGACATCATATTACACAATGAAAAATGTATTCTAAGAACTGGTCTTAGAATTCAAATAATATACGTCAATTAACATTAGATGTAAGCAATTTACAAATGCAACATATGAAGGGAATAAGTAACATAATATATTCTTATTTATTATAATTAATTTAATGATTTAAGTTAAGGTTATAAAACCCCAACGTACACAGTACAATCTTATTTTCTTTTAAAAATATATTGTTAAACTAACTTATATACGTCATAGAAAATCATTTAAATAACAAAAGAATAGTAAAGAGATAGCGCTATTGTAAATCACGTTAAGTCGACGATTTACAATATAACGGCATACAGTATTAATATATTGGAGAGAAAGGGATGATATAGGTAAATTTGTACACCTGTGACACATAGTTATCCTAGTTACCCTAGCGTTCAAACCATGCTTAAACTGAAAAATCCAATTAAAAAAAGTTTTGAATGTAACAAAAGGGTACTAAAAATGTACAATCTACAAAAGGAAAAAATATATGTACATGTACATAAAAAACAAAAAACTTAACTATGACAAAAATAATGTACCCTAGATGAAAAAATTAAAGAAAGAAAGACGGAAAAGGGTAAAAGAAAAAGTAATCTCATGATCGCTAGCGGCATAGGTTCAAACCCCGTCAGGGGCAAGTCGTCCTTTCCTTGAGTAAGAAACTTTACACTCATTGCTCAGTACTGGTTTGTTCCAGGAACGGATTCGAAATTGTGTCTATAAGGTCATAGCTTTCTACACAATCGAACTAAAATAAATTAAGAAAAGATGTCATTTCATTTTTATGTATATTTCAGTCTAAATTAACCACATGGCTTGTGTTAATTTCAGTTAATATTTTATAAATAGAACTGTCCAAATATTTCAGTCTAAGTTCAGTGTGTGATTTTATTTTATTATGGCATGTTATTATGTTACTAGCCCTATATTATATACGGTTTTGTAATGGTATTTTCACTTGGCATTGTTTGAACAAGCATTTATATTTGATTTTATTATACCTCAATATATCTTTCAATGTAAAACTCCCATAGGCCTATCATGTGTCCTGATTGAAGAATATATTCACCGGGGAATATTTCTTATATCACCCTGGGAAACATATAACTCCATATTTAGCAAAATTTCAATGATACAATATGTTTTGGGTGTAAGTGAGATAACACCTACATACATCCGAAATTATTAAGCATCAAGCCTTTGGACGGTGACTAGCACTACATGTAAATGAATTATGGCCCTTGATTAAAAATGCCTATGCATTTCTGTCAATCATTGATCTAGTGTACGGAATGACTCTGGCCTTTATTAGCAACAAATATCAGGTGAGTACCCCTCGTGGCATATATCTATTTATGTGTGCATATTCTTTTTCCTTTCATCTAAACAAAACCATTTGGACCATGTTACTCGAATTTCTTTTTTTTTCTTGTCGACAATTTTAAACACAAATTCAATCGCTATAATACCGTCTATAGACCTATACATGTCAACACAGGCACACAATAAACCATTTAAGTTGTCGTATCTGGATTATACTTGATATTTGACACCAATAATAATGATCAAGCATAGCATAGCAAAGATGTAGGGGAGACATTCCTTAATAATGTTACATGATCGAAAATATGCGCCGCAATATGCAGTCCCGTTCCCGAGTTCCTATGGTGTAAAGTAAAGTAAATTTATTCATATACAAAATGTGACAGATAAAAGTTAAAAGATTGTCTGTAGGTTTAAGGAATGAAATCTTGATAAAGTACAAATAAGCAGCATTAATTAAACGTTAATATTAATGTAATAAATACACTTTAAAACATGCAAAAATAGTAATACTATTAGTAAACAAAACAAGAGGCAATGATTGGCCTGAACCGCTCACCAAAAACAACTGTCAGTGCTAGAATTTTTATCAAATAAACTTGCCGAAAAGCAAGTCGAAAGGCAAGTCAAGCTCAACTTTAACTTACCCTTCTGGCTATGTAGTTTCTCGTCACTGATTGTTTTTGTTTTATTTTTCTTCATAATAGGAAAAGGAACCTTTTTAGAAATAGCTTTGACGAACAATATCATTGTCAATGTATATCTGGCAAGTATATAAAGCATGTTAACTCACGCTTTCTAATTTCCTATTCATACTGGAGAAGAAAAAAATGTTGTTGTTAGGGAAACATGTCCATTTAAAATATGAAGGGTATGTAAGCTTTTTTTATTTTTAGCTCACCTGTCACAAAGTGACATAGTGAGCTTTTGTGATCGCATAAACCGCTGAACAAATTTCATTTAAACTTCACTGGCATGTTCCTTCGGTGGACACCTTTAAAATTGTATAAAGAATTTAATTCCATGCAGAATTCTGGTTTGCTAAGGCAACCATAAGAAAAACATAAAATATCTTCTTTTGGAAAAAAACAAAAAAAAGGGCTAGAGCTTAGATACTTGGCAGGAAACATCTCTTAGTGGATGTCTACCAAGTTTGTTCGAATAAAAGGTTTAGGTTATTGTGAGCTAAAAATCAATAAGATATAATTGAGAGTGAAGAGAATAATTAAGGTCCTAAAGCACGTCTAAATTTTATATGTATCAGACTGGATCTGACGGTGCGTGTTTCGTTATGATACACGCTATCACTCAAGTTTTCTTAGCAATGTCTATTACAGCAGAAATCAATTTATAAAAAACTGGTGTGTTTAAGTTTGATAAAGCAATATTTGTTGACAAGAGTTTTCGACTATGTGAACTTTCAATATGACACTTTCATATCTAATCACAGGTGATAAGGATATTCACGTTTCGCAAGCAACATTCGACTAATAGAAAATAAGTCAAAATATCCACAGAATACGTGTATAATATTCAGGATTCAATATTGGTTTACCTTAAACAAAGCAAATCTAAAGGCATTCACAATTTAGTAGAAGCCACTTTAACATTATAATGTGCTCACCAACAGTGGATAAATTTATTTCATATATCAATTATGAATGTAATTTCTAATGTTAGTCGCTAGTTGGTAAATGTATTGTAAACATATCTCACACTTTCTGATATGTTTAAGATTCATCCATTTCATCCGTTTCTCTGAACTGTTTTAACTCTAATGTTTTACCAATATTATGGCCCAAAATCTTCAATATATTATCAATAGGTGTGATTACAGCTGTGAAGTCGTTACACAAGACACCAATAAGCATTCCAATACAATGTAAATGATTGTTATCATCGACCAAAAACACACCAGAACCAGAGTCGCCAGCTTGGCTAAATATTTTTTTGACATAAGAGTCCACCATAAACTGACTGTTTATTAGAAATGTTTCCCTACTCCCATTGTATAATGTTTCTAATGTAGAATACTCCAATGTTTCCTTAACACATCCATCTGTTGTTGACAGAGTTCCTTTTGTAAGAGAGGTTGTACAGCCAATCTTGATGATTCTTCGCGTGGCTTGATCTTTTACTGTTAAAGACTTTGCATCCAGAAACTTCCCGTCGTTGTACACTGGTTGCTCCGTTAATCCTAGGATAGGTAAAACAGCATATTTGGTAATAGTCGAAAAGAAAGAAACAACATAATTTCTAATATGTTTAGAATATTTGAACAGATCATATTATAGATAAAACAAGGGCAACATTGTCGCAATATACTCCCGTCATAGAAGCTTTTGTCTTTGTCTTTGAGATGTGGGCATTATAGATATGCATATAGGAGATATGCTCTGGGCAATAACTTGAAAATATAGGGATATACATATTATCATGTGCTTTTTATCTGAACTTTGACCCCTATGTGTGACCTTGACCTGCATGGACCTAGATTTTGCGCGCGACACTCTTCCTCACAATAGCGAACATTTGTGTCAAGTATTATTGAAATCCTAGGCATGTAGAAGTCATGCTCAGGACAAGCACTTTTAAATGACCTCTAAGTGTGACCTTGATCTTTGACCTAGAGATCTAGTTCATGCACGGGACACAGCTTCTTAAAGTCGTGAACATTTGTATGAAGTTTCATTTCAATCTCTCCGTATCTGTAGAAAACATGCTCTGGACAAAATCTCTATATTTTATCATCTTCAGTGACCTTGACCATCATCTTTAGTCATATTGACCCTGCATATATGAACCTAAATTACATGTTTCACACCAGTAGTCAATCCCTCAATAAAGGATGACAAATGGTCCTTATAAACATTTTCATATTTTATCTGAGCTTTACCCCTATGTGCGACCTTGATTTTGGACGCAGGTTGTGCTCAACACTCCGCCTCACAATATTAAACGTTTATGCCAAGTTATATTGAAATCCCACTATGCATGTAGAAGTTTTGCTCCGTACAAGCATTTTGATGACCTCTAAATGTGATCTTGACCTTTGATCAAGAGGCCTGGTTCATGCGCACGACACGAATTATCATAGTGATGAAAGTTTGTATGAAGTTTTATTAGAATCCCTCCATATGTGTAGGAGATATGCTCTGGACAAAATATCTATATTTTATCATCTTTAGTGATCTTGGCAATCATCTTTAGTGACCTAAACCTTAAATATATTAATCTAAATTACATGTTTCACACCAGTAGTCAAGATAATGACCATTTGTGATTTAATCCCTCAATAAATGATGACTAAATGGTTCCAATACACATTTTCATATTTTTATCTGAACTATGTGTGACCTTAGCCACAGGGACCTAAATTTTGCACTCGACACTTCGCCTTACAATAGTGAACAAATTTTGCCAAGTTATATTAAAATCCCTCTATGCATGTAGAAGTTTTGCTCCGTACAAACGTTGTTCAATGACCTCTAAGTGTGACCAAGACCTTTGACCTTAGAGGCCTGGTTTATGCAAGCGACACGGCTTCTCATAGTGATGTGCATTTCTATGAATATTCATTAAAATTCCTCAATGGGTGTAGGAGATATGCTCCGTACAAAAATTGGACGCCGCCCGTCCAGCAGGAGCCAGGGGCCCGTCAGGGGGAAAACTATAATACGACCCATTTATCAAAGGGGCGTTTAATTATGATATTTCTGTGCCATAATATCAACGGTTTCTTTTGTCGTATGGAAATGCATCAGGAGATTATTTTTTTAGGCTTCAAGGAAACTAAATCAGCTAAAGTAAACAATAAGCAAAACGACAATAGTTTGTTTAATTCACTAAGATGTTACCTGCAATATTTAAATCTTCTCTTGTCAATCGTATAAACTGACCACTTTTCGGTAATCTTTCAGGAGATATCTTTACTATACTAGCATCGATCTGTCCTCCTGTCTGACTGCCTATAACCTCTCCACATTGTCGATCAGGCATTCCATCGGCACCGGGTGGCAAATGAACGTCAGCCGGTTGAACGACTTTTACTCCGGTAAGACTTTGGTCTGTACGTGAAGTAGGAACAAATACATGTCGAACTGTCAGAAAACATGTTTCGTTTGTTTCTTTAATATTAACGAATGGCCCTAAAGTCGCAGCACATGTTCCATTAACTTCTCCAATACTACAACCTAACGCAAGTGTCTTGTTGAAGTCAGTACTGCGGCCTATACTATTAGGTGAGAAATAACCTTCCCGAACATCAGTTCTAAACGTTTTGCACTTAAACGGGTGGTTAAGGTTCTGAGGGAAAGAAGGATCGCCATATGGTTTATACCCTTTTGCTCTACAATATAAGACTATGCATAATTTTGAGTGCCCTAATTTTACTTCTTTAGGCTGGACAAAACTAACTTTCACAGCCTCCAAATTTCTATGAGATGTCATAAGAGCTTCTGCATGGAATGAGAGCGTTTCATTGATATCTACAAATTCTTCCTCTGTTGCCTTTATTATGGTACTGTCTTCTCTGTCACATGAATTTTCTGCTAATAGTGATTCTTTACTGGTGCAGTTGTAATCTCTTTTTAAAAGAGGGAATCCTTTAAAGGAATCTATCCGAACTTCATCGTTTACGAAGCAAATCAGTTTAATCGCACCATTTTCCATTTCCGAAGGATAGCATTCTGATACAGAACTGTGTGTTTTCACAAGTACATAGCATATCAAATCTATCATTATTTGTTTTACCATTAAATTTTTGTTTTCAGCTTGAACATCTTCTTTGTCAAACGAAATGCACCTTAGACGCGGACCTAATATGCGAGCTCCAAAACGGTAATAGTCCTCCTTTGACTCTATAGAACGCCTGATTTGTCCAATCTCTTCTTTTTGAAGTTCAACAGTGATATATTTCTTCCCAAATTTCATATCACACAAGAGCAACGTTTCAATATGAGTTGCTTTAGATATCTCATAAGCAAATTGCTCATATACATTATTGTAAAAGATGTGACTTGATATTGTAAAATGTATAGCAATAGTTTTCAAAGTTGGTGTACAAATGTTTTCTGGTAGAGGATTCATATTCGGTTGATATTCTGATATATCTAAATGATTTGCATAGTGCATTACCTGAATATTGTGACTACATCTGTCAAAGTTTATGATCTTAATATCTTTTGGAACGCGTATCGTTGCAACTTTATTTAGCGGATGAATATTCTCAAAACAGATTTTTGTAATTGCGTCTTTCTGCCATAAAGTACATTTTCTCTTTGATACTATTTGATCGATGCATTTGCTCAACTTTTGTCCATCTATGTCTACCAATACTTCCCCGTATTTACTAGATATTTGCAATGCATTATCTTTACTAGCAATGAGAACAAACTCAATATCTAGTTTCAAATCAAGTACAGCCGGTTTATCGATCTTTGTGATAATGATAAACTTGCATGTAATTAACTTGCAAGAACAGGCCAAATCATAAATTGCTTTCAATTTCGAATGATCTGTGTCAATATATTCAAAGATAATGAGAATATTTTTAGTGTAATATAACTCTTTCATTTCAAATCTCTCCTCCAACATAATATTTAAATCAAAAACATTATCAGCATCTGTTATTTGTAACAAGAAAACTCCATCTGGAGTATCCAATTTCTTGGGGCGGAAAGTGTCGGCAAAATTTAACCAGGAGCTAACAATAAGGTTTGCAGATGCTGCTGTGTCTGTTGCCAAGATAAAAATTTGCCGGTAGTTAGGCATCTGCAGAATCTTAATCAATGCCTCATTTTGATTCAAGGCTGTGACTTTTTTGTGTTTCATATCTTGATTTTCAAACGTCGGCCCGATTTGAAATGATAAATTTTCCAATCCCTCTAAATCGCAGCAGAAATTGTTAAAAGTTGCTAATTTTGAATAAAAGCTTTTCAAGTAAACTTTCAGATCTGGAAATATAAATAGACACAGAGCATGGTACCTGTATGGAATTTTTGTGTAAAAAGTTTGGTTCTCTCTGTAAATATCATAATCAAATAATAGCATACCTTATTTAGATAATTCTAGCGTAACTTTAATTACCGAAAAATTCATAATTTAAATGTGTATATTTTCCGTCTTAACCTCAAATGAAATAACCGATCATTTAGTCACATAATCATTAAAGCAGTGAAAGAGAAAGTCATCTGATAAAATACTAATTGAAAGCAACAAAACAAAGTTATGGTATATAACACTACGCGAGAAGCTCGACTTACGTTCAGTAACCTCTGATTTAACGACAGATGTTTGTAAAGATACATACACCACGTAGACAATACCAAGTCTCAGTTTTTAACATTTGAAATAAGATCTCTTAGAAGCTATAAGGTAGTCCATACACACATTTTTATATCTTTATCAGACCTTTGATGTCATCCTACGGGACCTACATTACATACGGCGTCGGAGTTTAAGATTTATAACTAAATTAGCTGAAGTGTAATGATTAAATTAACAAGAACTGTCCGATGACAGTAAAGCTCAACTATTCGAAAAAATTGCCACAAGGGTGTTTTATTGAGTATAATAATGCTGACCCATGAATACATAAAATTGACCGAAAAGGTACAAAGGCTTGCTATTAAGATGTTTTAAGTAAATCACTGCTTTATTATTATGAATGCATAAAATTGTCCCAAAAAAGGCACAATCCCTTCAGTAGGTATGGAGATAACAGCTTACAAGCAAAACTTTATCATGAATTAAAAAAGGGGAGAAACATCAGCCTAAATGCAAGATAGAATTATGGATTTTGGTCAGTGACCAATAATAATGACCATAAATGCATATGTGAAGTTTTAAATAAATATCTTTAAAAGTTATTGAGATATGTAAAACTTACATATTTATAAACATTAACCAAGAGACTAAGTAAAATTGGGGGAGATAAATCAGCCTTAATACATGACACAGATAAGAGTGCTATTCAGTGATCATTATTTATGAACACAAATATACATATGAAGTTTTAAGTTTGTATCTTTAATAGTTTCACAACTATGCCAAACGCATGTTAAACTAAACGAAGAAAAAGAGATTTTTTTAGTACAAAAGGGAGCATATTTAAGTCAAAATACATGGCAGAGAAATGAATCTTGAGAGATGTGACCTTTAATTATGAATCTAGGTACATGTGTAAAGTTTCAAGTAAATATCTTGAAGACCTTTAACCAAAATTTCTAGGTTTCAAAGGAGCAAATAATTCTGCAAATATTGCATGCAGAATTATGCAACTTTGCAAACTGATGCATAGTGTTACTATAAAAAAAAGTATTGTAAATTTCAATTTAACATCTCAAGCAATAATTGATATATTTGACTTTACAAAAAAACTTTAACCAAAATTTCTTAGTTAAAAAGGGGCATTATTCTATTAATATTGTAGGCAGAGTTATCCAACTTGTCAGTCTGATGTACATTGTTACTATTAATAAGTATTGTAAGTTTCAATTGAATATCTCAAGCATTAATTGAGATATTTGACTTTACAAAAAAACTTTAACCAACGCAGACGCGGACGCCGACGCCGGGGCGACTTCAATAGCTCTCATATTCCTCAAATAGTCGAGCTCAAAATTGATGGACTATTTACGGACAGATGTGACGCGGACAGCGCCAAAGCCAAATGATGCTTCTGTTCCGCTGCCTTCACCGAGGAATAATGGAAGCTCATTATGATAATTAATATTGTTTGGTAACTTTAATGCTTTATATTTAAGATCGTTCATGTTAGACATACCTTCCATTTGTGATCTACCAAGGAGTGAAGTATTTCCTGTAGAAACCGGAATCGTGTCATGACTTGACGGCATGATTGACACGTGTGCCGGAATCACTGACAATGGTGGTGGGTAGTTCTTAGACTTTGTGATATTTGATATGGTGCCTATAGAATGATCTGTAGTGTCTATCGGTCCATAAACATGTCCATAATCTAGTCCTACGTTTAAGAGAAAATGAGAAATGCAATCCTCAATACAAACACCATTGTATATCTTTAAAGAATATCAAATTACTATACACTATACAAGAAACCTGACAATTGTCAAAATATATGCCTTCAACAGCATGCATCACAGACAAACTTTATTTCCGCCAGAATCGACATAAGCGTCATTTATTTTAATCTGTATAATTTTCGATCTTCACCTTGACATGACATAACAGTCACAGATGGAGTAACTTAATTATTAAATAAAAATAAGTATTGAAAGCAATACAGCGATGTTACGATATATTACACTACGCGATAGGCTCAACTTACGTTCAGTAACCTCCAATTTAACGACAGTTGTTTGTAAAGGTATTTCCACAACGTGGTCAAGAATGGCATGCCGTCCGATTTCGTTGATACATTTTTCTAGTTTACCCTTTTCACACGTTATTAACACGTTCAATTTCCCTGCTATAACTGCTCTGTACAGATGATCAAACGTTTCGTACCATTCGCACACTTCATTCTTATCGTAACGATACTTCCCAGCAAACTCATCAATGATAACCAAGCAGATGTTTTTAAAGTCAATGTAGATGAGATTGTTTGGTTTGTTGAGGAGTAGACATTGTGCCGTTTCATAGGCAGATGACAATGCAACAGCTATAGAAGTTTTACCACATTTCTTAGGCCCTGTTAAGACTATAGCTTTACATGCCTTGAACATTTCTTTTGCCGTCTTATAAACATTCGCATCCACTTGACTGTTGAATACCTGATAAGCCTTCAAAAAGTTCTGCGTCATCACTTAAAACATATAAAAATAGCAATCGTAACATTGTTCCAAAATACTTTGCTAAATAATCAATGTGTTTCATGGTGAACAGTTTTATTAAATGCCTTTATTCAAGATGAAAAAATAGTCGATAGTCACCTGCCTGTATTCCGACATCTGAATTTGACTTCAAATGACCTTGGCTTCAGAAATCTTAATTGAATATTATGTTTTACAATGTTGAACATTTATTACAACTTAGAAATGAAATTTTAGATTACATGCGACCTCTAAATGTGACCTTTGACTAAAATACTGCTTCATGTCAAGTACTATAAATACTGAGATCCCTTCATGCATAAAAAGATATTCACCGGACAAAATCTTTTCACTTCATCATGTTTGGTGACATTGACCTGAATTATGCTTGTCATGCTCAATATCACGATTGTGAACATATGTGGTATAATCCCTCAGATCAAGTCTCAATAACCAGCAAAAACATTTTTCTGACTAAGTGTAACCTTAACAAAGAGACTAGCTTTATTCGCGCAAACCCATTTAGCAAGTTATATCAAAAGCTGGTCATACATGTACAACAGAATCTGTACATTTTATCATCTTTTTGACATTGACCTCTCAAATTTTGACCTTGATTTTGTTGGCAATCAAGTCTCATTATATGAAAACTTGGAGAATGATCTTATTAACTACAAATGTATAAATAACAAAGTTTTATATTTTTATTTGCCCTAAGTGAACAACTCTTTGCGAGCAATTCTCAGCATAATACATGTACATGTAATAATTTGAACATTTGTGTCAAATAATTTCAAAATACTCTGATAAATGTAGATGTTTGGCTACAGATATGGTTTTCTTCCTA
This sequence comes from Ruditapes philippinarum, assembly GCF_026571515.1. Taxonomy (NCBI): domain Eukaryota; kingdom Metazoa; phylum Mollusca; class Bivalvia; order Venerida; family Veneridae; genus Ruditapes; species Ruditapes philippinarum. The sequence goes on along the minus strand of NW_026864840.1, from coordinate 98,239 downwards.
ATTTCGAAGTGTGATATAATTGATCTGGTTCATTTGCTTGAAACTGCGTCTAATGACGGGAAACATTTGGATATTGCTATATAGCTCATATGCTTAAGATTTAACTGCATGCCAGCCTTCCTCCCATCCACCAATAACGATTCAATATTAAGACTCGTTCTATAAGAAAAAGGTCTAAGTAGACAACAAAGCAACTTACTTATCAAGTTTCTGGATACTGACACCAAAGACGGTTGTACATATTCATTTTGACCTCCACATTCTGAAATATTAAATGGTTCTTGTTTGTGAAAATTAAACATAACAATTTCTCACTTAAAACATTGACAGGAATTATTTACAAGTACATTTATGTTACATTTTATCCAATAATTGCACAATATTAATTTTAATACTCCTCGTGATTTTGTCACTATAGACAAAGAAGAAAAAATGTGTTTAACTGCCAATAAACACTCATTAGGGTGTACTATTTGTATATGCGGCTGTTATGTTTTCTCTCTCGATTATATAGTTTACAAAGCCTTTTAAAGCAACAATAAAAATGCATCTTTATTCTTATAATGTGTTCTTTTCATACAATACTGAAATAATATCTCACATACACAATGTCACATGTTTGGTCCAATATCAGTTAATAATTTTTTTGACAAAACGGCCCTAATTCGTAAGCAGCGTTATGACGTCAGTCATCTTAAGTATACAACTCATTTATATACGAGCTCTAATGACGACATCTCAAACATACAAGAATGATAAATCAAACATTGATATAAACACAATACAATCCGATCCAGGACGAAAGTTTTTATAGTTAAAAACTTGATAAAATAAGGGTGCGAAATCGAACAGCGTAATACTAAATCGGCACCGGAAGTATTCTCCGCTTAAAAATAACATAGGGGATCTTCCTTATTTTATCGTGTTAGGATCGAAATAATATAGGTCTGAGTGGTGTTTATCGGCAAACCTGTGTAAAATAGTCGATAAACATTGCTAAGACGGATATTATTTCTGAATTATTATATGACGGCTGCAATCTCATTGGTCGAACAGAACTATTTATGAAATCATATTCACTGGGTGAAGCATCATAATTATATACTGGCTGTATTGGATTTTCTCAATTTCAAAATAGATTGAGACTCAAATTCAATGACCATACATCGTAAAACTGTTATTTATGCGTGCGCATTAAAAACTAATTGTTGCATTTTGTTTTTATGTCGTATTTCTCGATTAAAATCTTTAATAACTTTAGCATAATAGTTAGTTGTTGCACTGCAATTATGTGTTTATATTCAACAGTCATCCTGGATATCCAACTTGAAATTACCAATATCTCCACAAGTGCTGAAATGCAACCCAATAAATATAATGAAACTTCCACTCAAAGGAAAATATATTCATTTTGAAAAGCACAAGTTATACACTGGTATTACGACAAAACAACGATAACAAACATATTTGAGTATTTTTCGAAACATGTTATTTTTCTATTACACAGCTTATGTTAGAAAAACAAGAACAAAACAAATTTAAAAAAATGAAGTTAAAATGTAGATAAAATGAAACATATTAAAACGTTCATTGAATGTGTTTAAGAGTCATGTGTATGTTATCAATTCCAACGATAGAGATTAAAATATATTTTATATTTGTACAATTAATCACGCAGTATGAAATATGTTTTTTTTAATTCAACACAATTGTGTTTCTATCAAAAAACAAGTTCATGTTGTTTTTTTGTTGTTGTTTTTTTTTTATTTCTTTGTTTTTTTTTATGGACGACCTGAACCGTTATCTCGTTTGTAAGACACACTTAACGAATTCATAGGCTCAGAACCCGCTGATAATATTCTTTAAAAGATCCAAATTAACATGTACTTTTTCCAAGTTGCAGTTTTCTATCGCTTGTACAATAACGTCTAGGGTAGCTTGGTCTCCTTCCTTGATATCCCATTTCAAAAACATTTCATATATGCGCGCTGCAGTATTATCTTTATCCATTCGAATATGATCTAAAGTTATGTTATCAAGACCAAGTTGCAATCCAAGCAGCTCCCAACCGTTTCCAATTGCCATTGCCAGAGTGCTGTACTCTTTTTCTGATAACTTTCTCTTCGGAACATTATCTTGTTTAAAATCCGTCATGAACCATTCCTTCACAATACTGCGTACCTGTAAGCAGTGACTTCTTCCATCGGGACATCGTATTTTCTCATAATTACATGATTGTATATTGTCAATAGGTAATGTTCCACTACTTCCCCCTGTTCCATGATCTGTATGCAAACACCTCGCAGCAAGACTGAAAAACTGTCCCTCATGCTTATTTGCATTTAATTTACGCATCCATTTCATCATAACTGCCTCTACATATCGGCGAAACATATCACAGACATCAGCTTTGACATTGTCGGGAGGACAAAGACTAACAACGAGAAGCTCGAGTTTATTTTCCGTCAGCATCAATACACCAGCGTGTTCTCGCTCTATTTCACATGCAGTTACGTTATCAAACAAAACATAGGTGTTGTCGAGCTTTGCAAGTGGCCATCGTCCAATAATACCGGCCAAACAGGCCTGATAAGTAAAGGGCGCCATCGTTTCATGTTCAAACTTGTAGCACAAAGAAACGGTTGACAATGGTTTTCCTTCCAAATATGACCTCATAGTGTCATCATCGGCTGAAATCTTGAGTAAACTTGGAACAATGAAATACCCTAATCCTTTTACGACCGGCTCAGACTCAAGCTCATAAGCTAGGGCCTCCGCTATAATATGATGTTTTTGCATGTACTCTATCAATAGCTGTTTAAACTTATAGAAACTGTTATCTTTTTCTTGTCTCCAAACCTCTTCAAAAAGCTCTGCACGTATAATTGCGGTGTTACACAATTCTTCCCAAACGCTTCTCATTTTTGGGCGCACTTTGCAAAACTTTTCTGATGTAATTACGCACCTGAAAGCGTCAACAAGGAATTGTGGATCTAAGACAACATGGTTTGACAAATTGTCCTCATCAAAATAACAGAATGTACCCTTTGCATGATGATATGACAGAAACAGTTTGATCTGGTCCATGGTTTCTTTTGAGTTGTCAGTTTGTAACGGACTATCAGTATGACTGTCTATTTCTAGAAGTTTATCTATTGTTATTATTTTTTTCTGTTTGTTCATTTTAAGAGCCGTCTCAAGGAGAATCCATTTAGCCGGAATTCTTGTTTCCAATTGTCTTTGTCCTAAACGTGTAATATACGATCGTAATGCATCAAATTCGCTTTCTGACCCATTTGTGTTTGAAATTGGAAATTGATCCGATTGAATGTGATTAAGGCATACACTGTGGTCAAATATTTTCCTTACATGCTCAAAATAGTCCTCACTATTGCTTCTCGCATTCAATTTGTCCGTGTGGGTTCCCACTAAAACAATAGCGGGTTCCATTCCATCCCTACTCCCAACAAAAGAGCTTACAGAAGTCACCCAGAATTTTAAATAATCCCTCATTTTCTTTTGATGTAATGGGAACTCCTTATCTTCGATAATTGTGTCCAGGGCTATGCTTAGATTAAATACAAGCAGATAAACAGCTTGTTTTGAATGAAATATTTGATGAGTTGCATAATAGACAAACTCTCCTCCGAAGTCCCAAATATTTAGTGTGACATTGTTTTCAAGTTTTATTTCCTCCTGAATTGTTTCGACAATTTCTAATTCAGTCTTGAATGAATTTAAGTTTTCGTAATTGACTTTTTTATTCTTAGCTAATGTTTCAGCAGCGCCAGCAATTTGAGATCTGTTTGTTTTAACGTTTTCTCTTCCTTTGCCTTCGTACTCATTAGATTTATCATTTTTTTGGATACCACTCATTTGATATGTTAAACTTTCATCCGTTGTTTTTGAGATATCCGTTGCGGAACTAGGTATTAATTTATGTTTGTAAGGAAGGCAGTTTTCTCCATGGGAAGCATAAGAAGTTGTATGGTACGTTGTTTCTTTAAGTGCAATATTTACCAAGCGTTGAACTGTTTCTTTATTGAGATCTTTATTGTTTGACATTTTCCAGTCACCATCGTTGATAACTGTACATCTATGCAAATCAATGCCGTTTGTTGTTTCAACTCCTTCAATTGATTGTTTCAATAATTTCCTTACTAATGACGTTTTGCCTTGTCCAAAACAACCAATAACCATTACTCGAATTATGTTGTCTTTTTCTGTGCCTTTCTGTAGTGCCTTTTCATAGAGTTCTCTTGTTCTCGGATCGCTTGCAATCTCATCTGGTATTGTATTATCTAAACGAAAAGAAATTTATGAAACAGTCACGCCTGTTGTTATGATATGCATTAAATTTTAGCTCTATCGAACAACTGTGTTTAAATGACGCCGGACTAATAATAGAAGTTCATCAATATTTATTTATCCTTAAAAAAGGTCATCTTTCAAAGATTGCATTTTATTCAAATAACATAATAAATATTTCTCCACTAGGTATTATAAAAAGTTTTGTTGATTTTTTAAGAAAGTTGACTGATAAATTATGTTCTTTATCATACTTGTTTAAGAAGAATTTTGTATAGAGAGATAATCAATATAAGTTTTTTGTAATTTGCTCTTATCCTTATTTTTATCAATCAGGATGAGAAAAACTTTCAGCTTGACCAGAACTCGAACCTGTGACCCACAGAATAATGTACCGCGGATGTAGCTATTGAGCTGTCTGGCCGCTTACACATTTTCTAGTAAACAGATCTAAACTATGACAGATACTTTTAGATTTTTAAATTAACAGCTAGGTAGATTAATTCTTAATTAAACAAATAAGAAAAAAACCTTACATACTCATAGTCTTAATCTATAACAGGTCAATTTGAAAGTGAACATAACTATACTAATACATGAACAATATCTATTTATTTGTACAGATAAAAAACTAACCTTTTTTCTATGATAAGAAATTTTATGAAGGCTGATTTGTATTTTGCATCAGGGGCACTGGGCGAAAACATGAAAACGCAAAAAACGAACCATTTTGTAGTAGATTGTATTTTCATGTTTTCATCTGGCGCCCGGTTACATTTTGTACTTTGTTGGGACAAAGTGGCACAAATCACCCACTATAAAATTTACTGCACAAATTTATTCAAGAGCAAGTAACAATCTACTTCATGAAAAGTCTGTTGTTGGGTTGACTCTGGAGACCTGGAGGTTGAGACCTGTGTCCCTCCATAACAAATAGATAAGACAGAAGCTGTCCTTTTCAAACTATGCACATGTTAGAAAAAAATTAGAATAACGTTTCATTATATGATTTTTGAGATTTAAATAGGTATATTGCTTGATCCTAGTTTAAGGACATTTTCAATCAATACATGTATTTTAATGTATAACTTTAAATGAAAGTCTCATCCCTTTAATAATAATGTCATAACAGTAACTCTTTAAATACAGAAATATTATATATGCATAGCTTTAATTTTCTACCTTTCATTTTTATCAAAGGTTATTTTATTAACAATTTATATACAAACACATAGAAAATAACAATTAGTTTCACATAGTGATTAGAAGATCCCGGTAGCAGAATACCCAGGTTTGTACTAACTGAACAAACTAAAAAATCCAGTCTATAAGCCAGTAAAATAAAAATCTATTAATATTCACTCCTCAGGGTCTCTATGCTTTTGATGACCTTACAACTGGTAAATTTTATACAACAAATAAAGTAAGAAATACCTAAGTTAGACAGAAAGAACAAATAATTTAGTAAACATGAGTCATTTCCCCTTAAAATAGAGAAAACCTGAATCCCAAAAGAACACCCTAAACAGCAAAATTATGAAATGTTGCAGGCTCAGTTTTATTAAATAGATAAATACAGAATCCCTAAAGAAAGCCCAACACGGCAAAATTGAAAATGTTGCAGGCTCGGTTTGATTGAGCCTGCTCATGGACGGTACTGGAAAGTGCAAGGTACCGTCCACGCCCCCCAGCACCGGCCTAAGCAGAATTCAACATTTAAAAATGAAATAGTAAACTTTTGAATTTAGAAACATGCGCAGATGTGTACATACGGTGGTTTTCATGAAACCTTCAATGTGACACTTCCGTGCCATTCCATGAAAAGCGGCGTATGGTCCCCAAGTAATAAAAAGCGTGTGCCCTAAACGAGAAAACAATGGGCGGAACTAAATAAAATGATATTTTGAAAGGGGATCAGAGGTTATGAAGCCTGTGTATCACAGATAAGACGTCAAAAGATAAATTTAAAAAGCTGGCAACATATCCTAAGTGTGATTCAACATTATTCAAGAAGGAATATTGGAACCACCCAACTAGAAAATGCCGAAAAGTTGAAACTAAGAATACCACAAACACAGCAATAATGTCGTGCTGAACGATCTTCAAGGATCGAAAATATAACATCATTGATTAAATGTACGGGGAGACTTTTTACAGCCGCCACACGGCACGTGTGGAAATGGTAGTAAGTATTCATTAAAAGTTAGATGGTCATGTGACAGCAGTAATTGCAGGACATCGGTTAGTTTTCAACATCCGGATACTGGTACACTTTGTAGAAACAATCATTATGTGCAGTAGATTAACGTAATATGCATAAAATCAATAGGATAATCATTTACAACAGTTGCATTCCTATCCTAATAATCATTTGCAGGTGAACGTTCTTCTTGTAGGAAAATTTTGAAAATATATAAATGAATGAAAATGAAAACGGCATCAATGTAGACTACAACGATATTCGAAATCCGGGTTTTAGTATTGCTAATAAAGGTAAGGGACAAGCTGTAAAACTGAACCTGCAATTTTGTGAAAATAATATCACAATGTACATGCTATTTACATGAAGTTATTAAAAAATGTCTGAATTAGAAAATTTAAAGCATAGTAATCCAAAACAATTTTGGAAATATTTTAAGAGTAAATCCAGTTCAAAACATAGCGGTATCCCTGTACATGTATTTAAGGAATATTTTGAGAGCATAAGTAGTGATTTATTTAACTGTACAAATATTGATGCGGAAAATTTTTGTGAAAGCCATTCTTTTAATGACTTGAATACTCCATTTGAAGAATTAGATAAACAAATAACTTTAGAGGAAATTTCAAAACTGTTAAATTATTGAAAAGGGGCAAATCTTTAGGTAGTGATTATTTAATGAATGAATATTTCATAGAAGGTTTTGATATAATAGGTACGCATTTGTGTGATATATTTAATACTATTTTAAATTCGGGTTTTTATCCAGAGAAATGGACTGAGGGAATTATTATACCTTTGCATCAGAAGGGTAGTACTGAGGATGTTAACAATTATAGAGGCATAACATTAGATAGCTGTCTTTCAAAATTATTTACCACTGTGCTTAATAATAGAATTGAAATTTTTTGTGAAAGTAATAATATTATATCTGATGCTCAATTCGGTTTTCGAAAAGGGCGTTCTACAATGGATGCTATATTTATTCTTTTGTCTTTATTCCAAAAATATTTAAATCAAAATAAACGTTTATATGTAGTTTTTGTTGATTTGATGAAATGTTTTGATAGTATTTACAGAAACGCATTATGGCTCAAAATGTATAAAATAGTTATCCAAGGTAAAATGTTAAGAATAATTAGAGATATGTACCAAAATGTAAAATCATGTGTTAAGTCATGTTCTAGTTATTCTGATTATTTCAATTACGCCATTGGCCTACGTCAAGGGGAGGTAATTTCTCCAATTTTATTTTCTCTCTTTCTTGAGGATTTGGAACTTTATTTGCAAGACAACATTGAAACTGGTTTGACATTTGATGATGTTATATTGATTTTATTATTAGTTGCTGATGATATGGCCATCGTGGGCAAGTCACCAATAGAACTTCAAAATAATTTAGATCTTTTATATTCATATTGAAATACTTGGGGTCTCAAGGTAAATACTACTAAAACTAAAGTAATGGTTTTTAGAAAGCGTGGAGGACTTCTACCCACAGAACACTGGACCTACGACGGCCAAATCTTAGATATTGTAAATGATTTTAACTACCTGGGTACTGTTTTTAACTATACTATTAATTTCACACTTACTCAGGAACATTTAATAGGGAAAGCATTAAAGGCTCTAAATGTTTTATTTTATAACTGTAAGAAATTTGATTTAAAACCAAAAATATTATGCCAGTTATTTGATGCATTTGTAGGCTCAATCTTAGGTTATGGATCTGAAATATGGGGGTACACAAAATCTAAAGAAATAGAAAGAATTCATTTAAAATTTTGCAAACGATTATTAAATGTAAGACCTAATACTTGTTCTGCTGCTGTTTATGGTGAATTAGGAAGATATCCATTATATGTGTCCCGTTACGTTAGAATAATTAAATTTTGGTGCAAGTTGAAAAACTCGGATAATATCATTTTAAATACAATGTATAGAGAAGGTGTATTTGAATGTAAAAGAGGGTGTAAAAATTGGGTCTCAAATGTGAAGAAGTTGTTATGTGATTATGGTTTTGCTGATATTTTTGATAGTGATAATTATATAGATCCTAAATTGTTTCTTCAAAATTTTAAAAGTAGAGTATAAACAAGAATGGGCCAGTATCCTAGATCGAAGTTCTGTTTTATGTAATTACAAACATTTTAAATCGTGTCTTAGTAACGAAAAATATCTTGACATTTTACCACGTAAATTTAGAATGTATTTTTGTCGATTAAGACTATCTGTTCATCCTCTCAAAATACAAACAGGAAGGTATGCCACTAATAACATTCCCCGTGAACAACGAAACTGTCAGTGCTGTAATGTTTTAGATATAGAGGATGAGTATCATTTTATATGTGTGTGTTCAAGTTTTGTAGATTTACGTAAAAAATATATAAAAAGTTACTATTATAACAGACCATCTATGTTTAAATTTACTGAATTATTGTGTATTAAAAATAAAAAAATATTAATAAATGTTTGCAAATATATCAAAGAAGCTTTGAATCTAAGAAATTCAATTTTGAACTCTCAATTGCAGTTTATCCTCTCATGAATTTGGTGCTTGTAATTGTTATGTTTATATTTATTATAATGACACGCCATACATATATTTATGTGATTATGTTGTATATATTATTATATACATGTTAACAAGACGATGTACTTTGTATAAGTCTAGAAAATAAAATTTCTGTTCTGTTCTGTTCTGTATTAAATACAAATATAACAACATATTTGTATACTTGATTTTTACGAATCAAAATAAAACTAATTAACATCTGCTAATAATAACAGCTCCTTCCATAGGCCAAAATAAAAAGCATTCCATAAGAGACGACGCCGCTCACCGGCGTCGCCAATTATAATAACAATTACACATAGTTATCACCCTTGTCTAATTGATGTCAAGTGACTTAAAATACATCTTTATTATAACGTTTTCAAATACTTAAAATAAAATAGTCAAGTCTTTTTTTGTTTTCATATTTTCAATTTTTATTAAATACACATAAGTATGTTACAAATATAGGATTTGTGTATTTCAATATTCATTAAATACACATACGTATGTTATATGTTCTTGTTCGAGATCAATCGTAGCGATCTGTATCATTTCTTTTCTGGTGTGTCCATTCACCTAGTCAATCAAGTATAACTAGGCATTTTTCTTTTTTTCTTTCAAAATTATAAGCAGGACATTTTCGGAAAGCTTTTCTTCTAGACCAAAATTAAAATTAATCGTCTCAAATATGAGATCATTTATTAAGCATAAAACGCCCGAATCTCACAAGAACTAGACTAGAATAAGAAATCAAATTCTTACATTCTATATCATTCTTAAACAAAAATTCATTCATGTCGATATTTTTGCTTTATATGATATGAGAACAGTGTATTTATTATCCACGAAATTATTGTTCGCACATCGCATATTAAATAGCCCACCTGAAAATCTATTTAGACAAGTAAAAAATCAATTGCTTTATAAACAATGAAATTAAGTAGCAGATTATGATTGTGCAATAAAGACAAACATGAAAATTTTGCGAAAGTTTTGCAGCAGTAATAGTTATTCATAATAATAAATACATGTATATCAACTTTGTTTAGAAACATTAAACACTGCTACTTGTAATAATATTAATCATATAGGCAAAATGCTGACTGAGAATAAATATCCTAAGATATTTTGCTACGTTAGTAAAATAATTTTATACCCATAGACAATTTTTCAACAAGCTTGTTTAAAAAATACGACTAACAAAGCTTAATGCGTCATACAAATAAATAAAGCTGCGTGTTGTCTTGCATAAGTAGACATGATATATCTTTAAACTATTTCTGCATACATGACATTAATGGAACTTCGATACAAGTTTGGTCGAGGTACAGTCTTCGCCAGAATACTAAGACTTTGCGCAATTATATCCGATGTTTCCATTTTGACTGGTGATGATCAGACGTGCAATTCTGGTACTGTTTATGAAAAAACTGATATTACATTACTCACTCACAAATTCTCTGCTACTTTTACTGTAAAAAGGGTGGCTCTGAAACAATACTTAGTATTTAGTACAATGCAGTATTTTGGTAAATAATTTCGTCCAAGAAGATAAGAACTAACTTAAATGCTGAATCATTCCGAAATCAAATGAGGATAAAACGTAACCACCAATGAACATTAATTGTGATGTATGTTACTGCACTAGCAATATTTTCCTTGTCGATAATGAATGACATAGTAGAGTACATATGACTAATACATTTTGTCTAATTCGGCACCTTCATATACACGAATGTCAAGTCAGAGAAATAAATTAATTGATTTTTTTCTTGTCTTCAATACACTGCTGCATGTATATAGCAGTAAAAGCACATGTATCGGTTTGGGAATAGTGGTATACCAGTAATCAATGTCCTGTAGTTCAGGAACAGTATGACGATAAAATACCGCTCCAGACTTAATAGTTAAACTGAAAAATCTGGAAAAGGTGATCCCTCGGATAAAATTACATAAAAATTGCAGACTCGGTTTGATAGTGTGTATAGTATATATATGCTCGGGCTTCTCACCGGTATAGAGATTACAAGGGACCCATGCATAACCAATACTAAAGACTTCTACATTTATTGTAAATGAAATAGACATCTGTATTTTCATTCAATTAGTTAAATAATTAAGAAATTGTAACAAAACTAATCCTTACCAAAATATTAAGTAAAAATAAGAAGCGTCAGTTTCCTGGTTAACTGTTCTCGTCTGGAGTTTCTTCTTTATGTACTTAATGAACTTCATACAATTTAATAGCTATTTCACATAGACAGTCCACGTTCACTGACAAATGTCATTTAGTTCTATCTCATAAGGTTCGAAAGCACTAACAAAAGGCGCGAAAACAAGCTTAAAAACCACTGCATTAACGCAAGCAAAAGTGCAAGGTACACGCACTCCCCCGCGCCGCGGATGCGGTCTAGAATTGAAATTAACCATTAATTTAGCAATACAGTAAACATCTTTTTCAGTCTTCTTCATTCTGAACTAATTATTTCCCTGTTCTGTCCTGACAATAAAACTATTGTTGACAAAAAGGTTCTGTCTTTACTACATATAACTATTCGCTAGTTTATTGGATGTTGTTGTACCGAAAGAAATGGTGGAAAAATTGTGCACTTTGATGGCACTTGTTTAATTTGTATTTTCTAACGAATGTGAATCTATAGTCACTTTCATGATAACACAACCGGTTAAATAAGTATAAGGATGTTCGGACTATGTTTTTATTACTTACTTTCTTTTTTTCTTTTTCTATACATTTTGAATGCTTCAATTGTGATTTAAAAATGAATCATTTTATAAACAATTGGTTCTATTATGATCAGACAATTCTGATAATTTTTCGGTGATACTGGTAGAATATATTCTTTTGTTAAAAATATTCGCTAAATATTTAAAAACATTTATACGATATATTGATTCTGTATGTATTACCCGCGTTTTCATTGGTTATCGCGTTTACAAATCTACATGTAAGCGGCAAGTTTCATTATAAGTTTTACAGATAATAAAAGTTAATACTTGTCATTTTTTAAAAAAAAATTTTTAATGACTATTTATTGTTTATATCAAGAAATGTACATGTAATTGTGATAATTTTTATGTTGCAGTGAGATAAAATAAAGTTAAATCCGTTCGATTTCCGACCTAACAGGTTGAATCGTAAAGACCGACATCTATGTAATATTAGTTTGAAAAAAAACCGTTCTGTTTTGCACTGTATGTTTCCGATGTTTTACATTATTTTTTCGCGTTTATAAGGATGCAATATAATTTAGATAAATCGTGGCCTGTCCCCTATTTTTGGTCGAATTCCTAGCTCTAAAGTAAATGTGGCTATTACAATATATGATATAGAACTTTGTCTATTTCATATATTTTACATGGGGTTAAAAGCGGAATTATCTCTGTACTGACTTAACGGAGAAAGACGCGGAGAGCAACAGCCGGACAACGCTCAACCTTTTCTAAAATAAAACAAATAAACAGTTTAAACAAAATTTTAAAAAGAAAAAAACATGATTTTTTTCCTTTTATATTTTTTATAGGTCTGTCTAGCCACAACTGTTTTATCCAAGTATGAACGATTTTCATATAAAGATGATACAAGCAAAATTCAATCATCTGACGGCCAATGCCATTTAAAGGTTCAAATCCATATTATATATTGAACACGTCCGTATGGTCACAAGTGTTGTTTTGTCCACGTTTGAATCCAATCCGTACATAAATACCACAATTATGACAAATTAACCAAAATTCAATAATTTGACCTTGACGGTCAAGGTCACGGTCACGTAACGGTCTAATGTCAGTTCAAAGTTTAAGGAGGTATTGTCATAAACGTTGTTTTATCTTAGTATGATGATAATCTATTTATTTATTACCAAGTCAGTTAAAGCAAAAATCAGTGACAATTCAATTATTGGACTTTCAAGGTCAAGGTCATTAATGAACTACGGTCAATTTGAGTTTGATACACATGAAGACCTAATTCTAATAGAATGTTGTGTCTCAATATGAATGTATAGCCAGTTACAGCAAAAATATGACGAAAATTTCAATGTTTTACTTTCAATGTCAAGGTCATTTTTGAATGAAGGTCAATGTCTGTTTGTTTAACTTGAAGGTCCATCCAAAATGACAAAGTTATAGCCACCATTCAAACTAATTAATTCAGTTTTTAATGAAAATGAATTATGAAAATCCGAAACAAGTGTTAGAAAGATAGTTTTAAGAACTCTATTGCAATACAGTGAAAAACGACCAAACTCTCCCTATAAATACTTATCAGGAGTTGACCAGTTTCAGTTAAATGCATATTTACATATCTTGTAATGTATTAAGTCAATATCTTTAGCTTCATAAGAAGACCAATTTTCTGAGCCATATGCCAAAATAGGTTTTATTTTTTAGTCAAAAATATTTTAAATTAAATACTGGTAGTTGTCCGTGTCGGTATAAATAAGTTTTAAGTGAAAAAATAGCTTTGTTTGCTTGTTGCGATTATGTATTTTTACTAATAGCCAGATTATTATCGCCAAAGCTATATACAGCTGTTTCTGCTCCGCTGCCTTCTGCGAGGAGTAATTGTAGCTCGTTATTATAACTACTGTTTTGAATAGTAGCTTTATTCATATAAATGATAATTTATGTAGGACAAATATTCCATTTGCGCTAATGAAACATTTTCTGTAGAAACCTAAGGAAAGATTGGCCCTTGTGACGGTACCACTGACAATGATTGTGTGTAGTTCTTAGACTGTGTGGTATTTGGTACTGTGACCATAGAATGATAAGTAGTTTATAATACTAAATGTCCGGACAGATGTCCATTTCTAGTCCTAAGTTTAACAGAAAAAGATAAATGCATTCAATCCTTAAATCTTACTGTCAATACAAGCAATTCAACACAATTTATTATCCCAGAGAAGATTGTTTAAAGAATATTGAATTACTTTAAACTATACTAGAAAATGACACTTGTCAAAAATATAATGGAATGCATCGCAAACATTTTTTATTTCGACTCGAACTGACACAACCGTCAATATTTTTAATCTATATATTTTTCGATCTTTACCACACAGGGCCATATTCTTGTCCTGTGTTAAAAAGAAAAAGAGAAATGTATAACATCGTAAGTCATTGTATATTCTAGAGAAGATTGTTTAAAAATAATAAATTACTAGAAACCTGGCACTGGTCAAAATGTAATGGCATATAACACAAACAATTCAATTAGGCAAACCTTCAGTTCCTGCTGTGCCTTGAAGTGAAGTATTCCCTGTTGAAACCGGAATCGTGTCATGACTTGACAGCAAGATTGGCACGTGAGAAGGAACCACTGACAATGGTGGTGGGCAATCCTTAGACTGAGTGGTAGTGTCCATCGGTCCATACACATGCTCATATTCTAGTCCTATGTCGAACAGAAAAAGAGAAATACATGCAATCTAAAATATTACTGTTAGTACAAACAATTTAACACCATTTTATATACCAGAGAAACATGTTTACAAAATATTAAATTACCATGAATTATACAAGAAACCTGAAAATTGTCAAAATATATATAATGGCATACATCACATACAGAATCGACATACCCATCAATTATTTAAATCTGTATATTTTTAGATCTTTATCTTAACTGAACCATTAATTATTTTTTACGAAAAAAATACGTATTGAAAGCAATACAACAGTGTTACGATATAACACTACCCGATAAGCTTCACTTACGTTCAGTAACCTCTGATTTTATGATAGCTGTTTGTAAAGGTATATCCACTACGTGATCAATAATTGCATGCCGTCCAATTTCGTTGATACATTTTTCTAGTTTACCCTTTTCACACGTTATTATCACGTTCATCTGTCCTGCTATAACGGCATTGTACAGGTGGTCAAACATGTTGTACCATTCGTACACATCATTCTCTTCGTAACGATATTTTCCAGCAAAATCTTCAATTATAACTAAGCTGATGTTTGGAAAGTCAATGTAATTGACATCGTTAGGTTTCCTGAGAAGTAAACATGCGGATGATTCATAAGCAGATGCCAACGCAACAGCTACAGAAGTTTTACCACATTGCTTAAGTCCTGTTAAGACTATAGCTTTATGTTGTTTGAACTTCTTTTTCGCTGTCCTGAAAACACTGTCATCCACTTGATTGCTGGATATTTTATATTCCATCAAAAAATTCTCCGTCATCACTTAAAATAAAAAATAGCAATCGTTCCATTGTCCCAAAATACATTGTTAGATAATGAATGCGTTTCATCATGGTAAACAGTTTTTTTAAATACCTTTATTCAAGATGGAAAAAATAGCCGATAGTCACCTGCCTGTATTTCGACCTCTGAATATGACTTTGACCTTGGCTTCAGGAATCTTAATTGAATATTATGCCTTACAATGTTGAACATTTACTACAAGTTAGGAGGGAAATTTCAGATTACATGCGACCTGTAAATGCGACCTTTGACTGAGATACTCCTTCATGTCAAGTACTATAAATACTGAGATCCCTTCATGCATAAAAAAAGATATACTCCGGACATAATCTTTTCACTTCATCATCTTTGGTTACATCGACCTGAATTATGCTTGTCATTCTCAGTATCACGATTGTGAACATATTTGGTATAATTCCTCAGATCAAGTCTCAATAACCTACATATACACTTTTTCTAAGTGTAACCTTAACAAAGAGACTAGCTACATTCGCGCAAAACTATTTAGCAAGTTATAACAAAATCTGGACTTATGTACAACAAAAATTTTACATTTTATTATCTTTTGTGACCTTGACCTCTCCAATTTTGACATTGAAATTTTTGGCAATCAATTCTCATTATTATTTTTGAAAATTTGAAGAATGATCCCATAAACTACAAAGGTATAATTACGAATAAGAGAACAACATTTTGCGCGCAATACTCAGCATAATAATTTTGAACATTTGAGTCAGATAATTTCAAAATTCTGTGATACTCGTAGAAGTTTTGTACAGATATGTTTTTCTTCCTAATCTCTACTCTGTGACATTATAGATCTGGTTCATTCGCTTGAAGCTGCGTCTAATGATTGTGAACATTTGGATATTTCTATACATTTGTACCTAAATTTTCCCGTGGATGTAGAACATATTTATGCTCCAGATTTTACTGCACGCCAGCCTCCCTCCCATCAACCAATAACGATTCAATATTTAGACTCGTTCCATAAGAAACTGTCTAAGTAAACAACTAGGCAACTTACCTATCAAATTTCTGGATACTAACTCCAAAGTCGGTTGTACGTATTGATTTTGACCTCCATATTCTGAAATGTTAAAAGGTTCTAGCTTGTGAAAATTAAACATGAGCAAAAATATAATAATTTCTCACATAAAATACTGACAGGAATTATTTACAAGTACATTGATGTTACATTTTATCCAAAAATTCCATAACACAAATTCTAATACTCCTTGTGATTTTGTCACTATATACAAAGTAGAAGAGGTGTTAACTGCCAATAAACAGTGATCAGGGACTATTTGTATATGCGGCTGTTATGATTTGATGTTTTCTCCCTCAATTCTTTACAAAACCTTTTAAAGTAACAATAAAAAAGCATTTTTATTGATATTTTTAGTTCTTATAATGCTTTCTTTTCATATAATACTGAAATAATATCTCACATACAAAATGCCACATATTTGATCCATAATCAGTTAATAAATATTTTGACAAATTGTTTATGACGTCAGTCATCTTAAGTATACAACTCATTCATAAACGCGCCGCTATAATGCCGTCATCTCAAACAAACATGAATGATAAATCAAACATTGATGTAAACACAATACAATCCTATCTAAGACGTAAGTTTTTATAGTCGAAAACTTGATAAAATTACTAATTTTTCATATCAGTCTTTTGTCTAATAATTTTTATATTTCAGCAACAGTAGGGTGCGAAATCGAAAAGCGTTTTATTCGAAGATCGGCACCGGAAGTAATCTCCGTTTAAAAAAATAACATACGTGATCTTTATTTATTTTATCTTGTTAGAATCGAAATAATATAGGTCTGAGTAGTGTTTATCGGCTATTTAAAATAGATAAATACAGAATCCCTAAAGAAAGCCCAACACGGCAAAATTGAAAAAGTTGCAGGCTCGGTTTGATTGAGCCTGTTCATGGACGGTACTGGAAAGTGCAAGTTACCATCCACGCCCCCTAGCACCGGCTTAAGCAGAATTCAACATTTAAACATGAAATAGTAAATTTTTGAATTTAGAAACATCCGCAGATGTGTTCATACGGCGGTTATCATGGAACCTTCAATGTTGCACTTCCGTGCCATTCCATGAAAAGCGGCGTATGGTCCCCAAGTAATAAAACGCGTGTGCCCTAAACGAGAAAACAATGGGCGGAACTAAATAAAATGGAATTTTGAAAGGGGATCAGAGGTTATGAAGCCTGCGTATCACAGATAAAACGTCAAAAGACAAATTTAAAAAGCGGGCAACATATCCTAAGGGTGATTCAACATTATTCAAGTAGGAATATTGGAACCATCCAACTAGAAAATGCCGAAAAGTTTCAACTAAAAATACAACAAACACAACAATAATGTCGTACTGAACGATCCTCAAGGATCGAAAATATAACATCATTGATTAAATGTACTGGGAGACTTTTTACAGCCGCCACACGGCACAAAAAACACGAATGTGATCATAAAATAGATTAATACAGAATCCCTAAAGAAAGCCTAACACGGCAAATTTGAAAATGTTGCAGGCTCGGTTTGATCGAGCCTGTTCATGGACGGTACTGGAAAGTGCAAGTTACTGTCCACGCCCACTAGCACCGGCTTAAGCAGAATTCAACATTAAAACATGAAATAGTAAAAATTTTTGAATTTAGAAACATCCGCAGATGTGTTCATACGGCGGTTATCATGGAACCTTCAATGTGACACTTCAGTGCCATTCCATGAAAAGCGGCGTATGGTCCCCAAGTAATAAAAAGCGTGTGCCCTAAACGAGAAAACAATGGGCGGAACTAAATAAAATGGAATTTTGAAAGGGGATCAGAGGTTATGAAGCCTGCGTATCACTGATAAAACGTCAAAAGACAAATTTAAAAAGCAGGCAACATATCTTAAGAGTGATTCAACATTATTCAAGTAGGAATATTGGAACCACTCAACTAGAAAATGCCGCAAACATTAACCATTCATCTCTACGGCCTTCGTGGTCAATTCCTACACATCAAAACTCCAAATTGGTGTTAAATAGCCGATAAACATCGCTAAGACGGATATTATTTCTTAATTATTATATAATCTAAAAATAGCTGCAATGTCATTGGTCAAAACAGTAGTTAACAGAACTATTTATGAAATCAAATTCACTGGATGAAGCATCATATTCACTGGCTGAATTGGATTTTCTCTAAAAATAGATTGAGACTCATATTCATTGACCATACATCGTAAACCGTTGATTCTAACACTATCGGAAACTTTTCTATATAAACAAAGTAGGCCCGAAGCGTGCATTATTCTACAACAATGCACTCGTCGTTCTTATTATCTACCTGTGTATTTTCACATTGAGGGCGCCATTTTGTTGGAAAAATCTGATAAATAAAAAAAGAAATTTTGTCGAATTTTGTTGTGAAAGATATCTAGAATGAAAGAAAATGAATCTGAACACCAATATCTTTAATTCAGTCGTTCACGCTGTACAGACGTTTAAAGAGTTGTTTACGTTACGTCACAATGTAGCGCCAAAAAGCACGTGCAAAACAATCAAATCAAGTACGTTATTTTAATGTCGCAAACAAATTAAATTTTACATTTATTTCACTTTTAATAATTTGTATTTCGCTTGAAAATGACAGAGTGAAATAAAATAAACAAAGTTTTATAAACATTTTCAAAATTCGTTATTCTCAAAATGTTTCTACACACGGTAGATTTTCAACCCACTGGAACAGCCTTTAAAGAACGTTTCTATTGGAAACTCTGAGACAACAACAAATTTAACCACTAAACATATCAATTCTTCATGCATAATTATACAATAATGCACGTTTTTCGTTCAAATGTTTTGTAATGAATCACTCAGGCATATCGACCTTCGTGATTATATTACTACGCATTTGAACTCAAACCGTGCATGATTCTCTAACAATGCACTCAGAATTGATATCTATTTCCTAATTATACGTGTGCATTAAAAACAATTGTTGCATTTTGTTTTAGTCATATTTCTCGATTAAAATATAATTACTTAAGAAATAATATATATTTTATCGCTCAATAGCATCACTGACTGTATGGAGTTCGGATGCGAGGAATTATATCACGAGGGCGTAGCCCGAATTATATAATGATACGCATCCGAACGCCAAACAGTGATGTTATCAAGCGATTAAATCACCGATTTGGATATATTATTTCGATTCTAACAAGACATCGACACATAAATGCTGCCGTACCTGATATTAACTTAAATTGCGCCTGATTTGTTTCCGTACTTATTTTCAGCGGGTCCCATTTTAGTGGTTACGTCACGTGTATATTGATTACGTCACATGTCTACATATAGAACGTCAAACCGTGATTTTGTTGCATAATAACACATACTTTTGGTTATTCTATCTTCAATGGAGAAATGCGGGTCGTGTTAGAATTTACTATAATTATAGGTATTAGTTGTACCGCAATTATGTGTTTAAACTTGAATTACTTTTTTTGCGCAGCGTTCGTGTAGTCATTAAGCACCTGACGTCATTTTGTTCTTTTTTCCTCGTGCTTTAATGAAAACAGGCAAACGTTGCGATTTGTATTTCCTTAAAATGCGTATTTTAAAAAAAAATTGTCTATTCATATAATAAAACAATTACTGACTGGCGACACGTTATATGTAGGCCTCGGTCAATATGCCATCTGTCGGTGAATATCACATAATATTCAATGTTTCACTAGTCAATAATTGTATAATTTACCTCTTGAAAGACCAGCCGGTTGTGCTAAACTTGTACTTGTATCATTAAACACCTTCACCACTTCTTCTAATATTTCATGGTCATGATGCATTTTGCACTCTTCCAATATATTCAGGTCTGTTACTATGACAATATCCAAGGCTTTATCGCCATTATTTCTCTTTGTTGAATGCATCATGCTTTTAAATATATCATCCATGGCTTTAGCTTTGCTTTCATCGTAAGAAAATCCTCCAAATGGATCTCTACATAAAACCAAGTCTACATCTTTAGGATCAATGTGACGCCAATCAGACGACGTGTGCATTTCTACACATCGTTTGTAATTATAGTCCATCCCCTTTATTGCTGCAAGAGCGGTCTCAAAGTAACGGCTATTGTTGCGTCCGGTGACAACCACATGATGGCAATCTTTTAGTTTAGATCGAATATCTGGTATTTCATTTGGTGGGTCTGATAGTTCTTTCATCGTTGACTCAAACCCCGCTTACAAATTGAAATATATATATTTTATTTGATCAAAGAGATATTGTTATACAATTCTGATGTGATAGATTAGATTAGATCAGACCAGATTAGATTAGATTAGAATATATATATTTAGTTTTTGGTGTATAAGATTAGAATCGAATACAAATTTCTCCGTTGAACTTTGAAAAAGAATGTAGATATTACTATTCTAAACTTGATTTTAATAACTTACCTTGAAGCCTTGCCAGAATATCATCAGCAACTTTGATTCTTTTATTTTTGTCCCCTGAAGTTTAATGTATCAATTTTCAAAAACTGTAACAAAATCAGTTATGTTAAAGAACAATGTCGAAAATAAGTAACAATCAAAATAAAGATATAATGTTTTGAGATTCATGTAAACAAATTGACTGATATCACTTTGAAATGTTTTCACTAAGCTTATCATATCAGATGTAAGTGTTGAATGCGATAAATTAGAATTGATACTATGACATGATCGTATAAAAATGAAAAATACATAGCAATAAAAACCTCAAATTGATGTATGATTACCGAAACTTACCTGAAGGTCCTGGTTTCTGGACCGTCACTTCTCTGAGAATGGAAGTTTTTTCTTCAGCATTTGCCTGCACTTCATTCATCATGTTCAACAACTGCTTAGGGGTTTCATCATGCCAAATTCGTAAACAATCACCGAGATTTGGTAGATGACTACATTTTACCCGATTTATTTTCCCTTGTAGGGATGCTGCATCATTTGGATCAAGCGCATTCTTTGCTATAAGCCTAATAGAAACGTCCAATCGTCCCCAATAATACTCGAAGTCATCATCTGAAATATTGCCAGTATTTGGCTGATTCCGCAACTCCTTCCGAATCCCTAAAATTTCAGTTTTCAACGCGAAATTTTCGAGTGGCTGCAGGCGTGGCGCAAAAAGTTCTGTTATCAATGTTACCAGTATTGAGATGTCCCATTTGCTTTCATCAGCGGTGCCGTTACCAGGATACAATAAATCATACTGATCTCTCCTGAGCCTTTTGTTATTGAATAATTGCATCACATCCCGCCTTCTATGAGACAGGTATGCATCAAGTGATGTATAAGTGTTCCCTGCATCAGCTTTTGCTAGTTTGACAAAATATTTCCGTAATACCTCAGCACAAATATCTACCACAAAGCAAACCAGCATATGATAATTGTTCTTCATCTGTAAAGAGAACAAGTAACAAGAAAACACATTATTAATATATTCTATACAAACAGAATTAGCTGTTTCTTTATTTTTATAGAAAAATGGTATAATTTCGTGTATGGATCTTTTTTAGTTCAGTAGATCTATTTGAAAAAGTAATATAAAATTATCATATTTCAATGAACAGTTTATTGTTAAACATGTTGCTGTGGTGTAAACGTTTTCTACATGTAAATGTCAAATAGCAAATATCAACGTTTTGGGAGAAATGTACATCAATTTAGGGAAGGCACACTGGTAGTGTTTAGCATTTATTTATTTATTTTATTTTTATTTATTTCTATTTGTTTGAGAAGAGAAGAGAATTTGTTGATAAGAAGGGGTTTTTGTTGATTTGTTAAAGTTGGTTGAATTTAATAGTGATGATCCTATTGATCAGGGTTCCTTGATTGTAATTAGTTGTTTTTAATTTTGTCTGGTCAAGATGCTTGTGAGGATATCTGTGAAAATTTTGTGCTTAAGTTTAAGTTGTTTACTGATGCAGATTAGATTTTGTGAAGTTAATATTTTTGGTTGAATGTTTGTGGTTTATACTGTATCTATCAGTTGTAAAAAATATTCATTTTGTGTTCTTCATTTTTGTGGCGATTTTATTGTTTTGTTCGATTGTAAGTTGTTTAGAGCTTGGGCTCGCCAGGTGTCTAGTTTTGTTTCGTGTTAAAGACGTATACGTGAAAAGATATTTTGTATTTTAGTCACGTGGTCATGTAATGGCAAGACATGGATTTTTACTCTCTTTAATTTATGGTTTACGTCTCAAATACTATTGTCGCTGGCCATCAATTCATAAATTTGAAAAACTAATGTCTACAACAAACACGCAAATGTTGAATTACCTGTCAAAATGTTTGTGTTTTTCATTTAAAGAAAGAACTGACAACAGTTAATATTTTGTCAAATTTTTTGTATTTTTGACAACAGTTACAGTAAGTCTCGCTATTAAGACCACTTTGGGGTCCTGGTAATAATGGTCTTATTATCGAGTCGGTCTTAATTTTGAGACCAATGCTAATGACTATTATATGTATTCTGGAGTAGCGATCGGGATCATTGAAACATAACAATTTGAATAACATTTAACAATCAACATGAATTTTATTCAACAAAAAGATGAAATTATCACATTTATGCATCATTTTCACAAAGAAATTTCATTTTAATCATTGTTGTTCAATTTTTGTACTTTTGACAACAGTAACATGTAGTATATTAAATTTATTCGCTTGTCAATTTTTTTATATTTTCCAAATAAAGAACTGACAACAGTTAGTAACTTAAATTTATTCAAGAACTTTTTCTGTAAAACATTTCAACTTTGTTAAGGTTTTTTATATTATGTATATCTTCCATTACAAGAACAGATAACAGGAACTTAAATTTATTCAAATTTTGTAGCAAAAAAAACTTTCTCTGTAAAACATTTAAATTCGTTAAGGTCTTTATATTATATATAATGTTCTTCCATTACATTATTGTTAATTGTATTGGCTATAAATGTGTATTGTCATTTTATGCCAAATAAAGAATATGTTATGTTATGTAAAAGTGGTTGATAAATGATGTATGTTTGTTTTGGGTGTAAATAATGATCAGAGTTCTTTTTTGTGTGTAAATAATAGTTTGTATGCATGAAAATTTGAGAAAGAAAAATATAAAAACACCTAAAATAGCGTTTAGTAAACAATTACATGCTAGTTTTCCAACTGAGAACATTTTAATTTCAAGTCAGGCAATGCTGCCCAGCCTCCGTATCTTAGAAATTGGTTCTATCTTTCTTTAGATTAAATAACATCAATGCAGTCATTCTCCTGAAAACAGTTTTAAAATTGAATAGATAAAACCATGTCTCTGATTTTTCTTATTTCATGTATCAGAGGATAACAAATAATCGATGAAGTGAATTAATTTTTTAACTATTTCAGGCTTAATCTTTCGACAAATTACACTAACTAAAATAATTATTTCATTTTCGATATCTATCCGATTTTGCAACTTAAGTATTTTATACGTAACAGTGAACTTGTAAGTGAATAAGTTTAGGAAGGCAACAAGAATAACAATAAACATAGCTTGTACTTTTTCTAAAGATAATTTCTGTCTACTAATCTCATTTTAATTATATCCGGACTGATGCTCTCAGCTACATTTTGCTTCTATTTTAACTGTAAATAGCTGTGAGAATTTTACAGCTGCTATATGTTACACTATACATTTTTCTTTATATAGTCAAAAGAATTTCTTGTACTATCGAACACTTTATAAGATTTATTAACCCATTACTTCATATAAACGTAACGTCTTTTCATGCCTTTTCACCTCCCCCTTATAAGGCCTCAAATAGAGAAAATAGTGCCCTATTTAGACCCAAAACACTTGTGTTCGTTTAAGAAATTTTGTGAAAAAGTGGTCACTTTTTCGGCGTCATCTGAGTGGGTCGTTACAAAGGTTACGGTCCAGTCAACATTTATGCAAAGTTTGAACAGTATTGCAGCCCTTTTTATTGTTTCATTGCAATATGAAATTGTAGCAGAAGACTTTTCAATTAAAACAGCATTTTTTTTTTACAAAATGATCATGCACTAATGGGTTTGGATGAAAATGAGAAGACATTATTAGTTATAAAGACCGTTGACTGGTTACATGGCCCTATATAAACGGCGAGGGTTATATTGCATACAGCCGTTAATATACGGCCATATAACCTATCAACAATCTTTATAACGAATTTATAATTATACAGCAAGCATCATTTTTATAGGAAAAAAGTAAGATTTCTTCATGAATCAACAGCACCCGAGCATATAAAACAATATAAACGTCATTATTATCCAATGAAGAATGACGTTACAAACGTGCAATATTATAATGATTAATATAATAGGTCTTAGTATATTAAAAATTTACCTAAGCTGAGTTCATACACAGGAACTTGAAATTCTATCAGTATTAATGATAATATCCAAAATATACCCTCTATACAGTATAAATTTATACTGTATAGAAGGTATATTCTGGATATTATCATTAAAAGTGACGATTTCAAGTTCCTGTGGTTCATATAAACACACTGATTTTATATAAAAGGACATAAAAACCATTCTCTGCGATCATAATTATTATAATCATCTTCTGATACCATATACACAGTCTTACATTGAAGCTATTTATTTACTTCTTGTAAACAGACATTATAATTTATTTTTGGCCTATAATCAAATTTAATTATGAAGTAATTTCATGTAATAGTATTTTAAACTGGAATACCTAACTAAATTAAATTTCGATATTTTACTGAATTATAATCTTTCTTTCTAAAGATTAATGTAACCAGTGATGACTTTAAAAAAGAAACTTTTATTCCTATTTCAGACTTAGTTTCTCGACAAAGTACATTTTGACAAATCTCTACAATGAAGTTAACCTCTTTCAATATTTGTCCGCTTATTCTATACCATACGGTGCAATTAAATAATAATCTAATGAGTCTGACAAAGTTACACTAGAAGTATTTTAAAAATAGCTTTTACCTTTCTTATCTAACTGACCATCTATATACTACCTTTCGCTTTGTTGTACGAGTCAAGGCCTCAACAGACAGTAGGATTTTGCAGTACAACACCAATTATAACTAAGATGTACAAGCAAATCTAAATGTGTAAAATCAACTATTTCTTGAATTCATACTAGATTTACAGGACAGGACATGTTTTCTTAATACTTGTTGTACAGACCTACCACAATGACAGGGGACATATTTCCCAATTATCTCCTGATAATGTGTTTAATGAATGAACTCTAGAACAACTAGAGCTAAAAAGGTAAACAAAGTAGTAAGAAATAGATGGGGTAAAATGATGTTGAAAAGCTCTTCAGGAGACCTATAGTTGAGGTATGTCCGAATCCCAAATTTTACAGAAAGTGATTATGTCACGGTATTGAACTGTACTCTAATCAAGGGAGGTAGTTTGTAGGCGGCCGAATAGCTCAGTCAGTAGAGCTGCAGTACGGTATTCCAACCCAGCAAACACCTGACGTTGTTTCAACGTTGGATCTAAGTTGGATTTATGTCATGACGTCAAAATCCTAAATACAACGTTGACACAACGTTGTATTTGCGACGTCGTATCAACGTGTTGGAATTACGTTGATACAACGTCGGATTTGAGTGTAATCCAACATAGTAGTCTTGATTGTGTTACTTCCCTTTGTTCTGATTTATAAACCCGATAGGTGGCTCTAATTTCAGGTCAATATATTAATTATTCGAATTTTGTTATTCATTTTTTTACATCCATTGTATTTTTGTTTAAAAAATGTTGTTTTACTAGACCATAAAAAGGAACAATATTAGTATTTCAATTAAATTAATTGAAAAAAAATAATGGAAACTTGATGAATTTCAAAACGAGGCTACAACAACAATTTGTTTTCAAATTCAAACAAAGACAAAGGAAGGACATTATATGCTCATCATAGAAGACAACTCGCATAGTGAAAAGTAAGTGATATTTTTTAAGGTAGATAAATATTAAACTTACTGTATGCATAGTATAATTACTAAAAATTATTAGTTACATTTGGAATATAATTATATTTTAATCTCAGTTCTAAACCAGTAAATTAATGTAGTCTGATTCGCCCTCATTTAACTCGTACTTTGGGATTCAATTGATGTATAAATTGTATGAAATTCTGTCAAACTTTTTGTTTCATTTGTGTTGTCATTTTAAGCCAAGATCCCTACATGACCTTAATCTCTCTAATTCGATTTATCAGATTAGTAGACTAGATAACATTAGGTATTTCACCACAAGGTATTTGTTAACAAAGGAACACCTGTCAATATTTGAGATTTAATCTATTGTTATACAAATAGATCTACCTGTAAAAGGTCAAAGTAGGGATCTACCAATACATAAGTATACTGTCAAAGTAAATTTATAACTTTTTGTCAATAATAATTTGGTTTTGTTTTTTATAGACTGACACTTAATTTTTGTGTGATGACAATTAGCTGATCAGATTGTATACATGAACAACAGTCGACAGAAAACACCATTTGGACATAAAAGAATGCCAAGTGCATCAAATTAAGGTAATATATGGATTTTGATTTTGTTATTTACTGTAATTTCTGTTTTGTCATAATTAACTGTTAATCAAAAGTAAAATAATTACGTGAAATGTCTTATGATTGAATTTGCACCTTTACATGTTACTGTTTTGCAAATTACATATATTTAAAGTTACAGTTTTTGAGTGTTCTACATCATCAATCGACATCTGATTTTAATTTATGATATGCTAGGGTAATCTATTGG
This sequence comes from Ruditapes philippinarum, assembly GCF_026571515.1. Classification (NCBI taxonomy): domain Eukaryota; kingdom Metazoa; phylum Mollusca; class Bivalvia; order Venerida; family Veneridae; genus Ruditapes; species Ruditapes philippinarum. The sequence goes on along the minus strand of NW_026864840.1, from coordinate 71,115 downwards.
TAATAATATTTCTATTTAATATAATTTAATTGACAATTTTGGTAATGTACACCTATGTACACCTATTTATTTCTGTTTCTTTTTTTCAGTTTCAAGGAAAAATAAAACAAGTTGAACATCAAAACAAGTTTGACACAGTGTCTTCGTAGATGAAAATAATCAGGATCCAGTGGTGGACGTTTAGTATACCAGAATTATTCACATGGAGGAAAATATCTCCAAATTTAATACTTTAAAGTTTTTTTTTAAAGAATAAAGATAAAAAAGTACTTACTTGCTTTAAATGTGAACGTTTATTTATTGTTTTGTATGTTACACTTAATTTTGACAGAAAGGAATATTTTCCTTCACTTATTCGATTTGTTACCGATGAAATCAACTGCAAAAGAAAGCTTTATTTTCCATGATTTCCATTTTCTATGAGTTATTTAAAAGAAAACCCTTTTAAGCATGTTGTAAACATGAATACTTTTATTGACATAAATTGTAATAGGTAATGTATACTGTAGACCTTTAAATGAAAATAATTTGTTGACTGTTTTGTTATGATTTTGGATTACAAAATGTGTATAATTGTATTGACTGAAAGAGGTCTGATAAATGTTGAACTTCAATTTTGAAAATACATGTAACTCTTATTTCTTTTTGATTTTAAAAGTTTATATACAATTTATAAATATCAAACTTTATTTTATTATCACTATAAATGATTAAAAGTGAGTCATTTTTGTGATGTTATACAAATGTGTTGAAAATATATATTTACTGTATATTAAGTTTTACATGAATAGATAAATCAGAAACTGTGTTATATACATTTTGTTTAATTGTTTTTATGATCACTTTCTTAAAATAATAAAATCACTTTTCCAGTATAGAAAGTTTTGTATTTTCTCTTTATTTGGGAATTATTTAATGAAAACGGGTCAGATTTATGTTGGGAATTGGTTGGAATTACGTTGGAAACTAGTTGGTATTACGTAAGTAACTGGTTGGAATCATGTTGGAAACTGGTTGGATTCACGTTGGGAATAGGTTGGAAAGTAGTTGTATATACGTTGAAAAGAGGTTGGATTTATGTCATTTTATGACGTTGGATTGACGTCGGACTCTGACGTCTAAAAAACTTTCATATACAACTAAATTCCAACGTCTATCCAACGTCGGACTCTAACGTCTGAGCAACGTTGAAACAACGTCATGTGTTTGCTGGGAAGGGTCCCAGGTTCGAGTCCCGGTCAGGCTGCACATTCATCTCGCTAAGTGACAATTATAGAAATTCAAAATGGAGGTGTTTCAATCATTATCTATGGAGAAAAATATTATTTTTCGTGAGTAAACTATGTAAGGGATCAACTGGGAGGGAACTGTTTTTTTTTGAAAGAAACCTGGCTGATGATTCCTATAATGCAGATTAACAGTCTGAATGCAAATGTTGAATTGCTATGAAAATTGTACATCATAACTCTAATTAGTGTTGTACAACTACATCCTACCGTCTGTTGGGGCCTTAACGGAGCAGACATGATTTGTTTGATTATAAATAGAAACAGCTAAGGGAATTTTATAGCTTAATATATCACATGACAAATATATCTAAAAATAGATTTACGCGTACAGAGAGAAAAATAGAATCTATCGATCGCCAATGCTCGCTCCGATGGAACCGATCAAAAAAAAGCGGGCGGGGCTTAGGCGTCTGAGTACGTCAGCAAAAATTCTACTGACCAAGTTTATGTGTGAATAATTCAATGAAAACAAATTCATAAGAGATCTCTCATTAAAAAGCAAGGTTATCATGATAAAACACATCAATATTAAAGTCGGAAAGTGTCATAAAATAAATGTTTATAAGGAATTCAGCCATACTTTTATGGTTGACAAAAAGCGTTTACCGTTTGCAAAGATTTTTCTCCTTATTCGGTTATTTTGGCCAAATATTCAATTAAAATATATCAAAATGAGATTCGTCATCAAGAAGCATCGTTATCATAACAGAAAACATGGATGTTTTTCAGGCAAAGTGTCTTAATATCCGATTTTACGAAGAATTTTGCGATATTTTAAAGTGTGCTATTTTTAGTAACATATCGATAATGAAAAGGGCGGACCAAGGTAGAGTAGGACTCGTTGCAGTGTGAAAGTTAATATCAATCTATTTTTATTCCGCGGACAATCTAATAGATTAGCTCACATATTTTTAATACATTTTGATCATTTGACGTTTCAGTTTTGTAAAAATAGAGTGAATCGCGTATGTGTAGGAATACGTTTTTAGAAGTGCTGCACGTTGAGTGTGAGATAAGCCCATGTGAGATAAGATTTTCCAAACAACGCTATTTTAGTAACATTTTCGGATTTTTCTGTCTGGTAAGTGAGAAATATTTAAGTTTTATATAGACTTAGATGGAAAATGGAATATATTGATTAATATAACAGGTCATAGTTTTTTTAAGGTCTACAATTTATGTGGAAACCAGATGCCGACATATCGAACGGTCAAATAAAGTTTACATCTGATAAATCATTCAGAGTCCCATTTAAGCCTAAGGCCTAAATTTTTGTCTTTCCATATTTACATGTAAATTTTCTATAACAAGGGTGCCATAGTCACAAAATACGCCCGTTTACGAAAGCTTTAGATGGAGATGGGGGCATTATGGATAAGTGTTATCTAGCAAGCAAGTTTTTATTCTTGGCACTGTGTTGTTAAATGAACCTTAAAACAAATCAGTAGGGCAGATATGCACAGGATGTGTGACATTGACTTTGAGCGCAGGGGCCTGAATTTTATGCACGGCACTCAGCCTCACAATGATGAACATTTGTGCCAAATTATATTGAAATCCCTCTATGCATGTAGAAGTTTTGCTCCAGACAAGAGTTTTTCTATGAGCTCTAACTGTGACCTTCACCTTTGACCTAGAGACTTGGTTCATGTGCAGGGCACTACGTCTCATGGTGGTGAACAATTCTATAAAGTAACATTAAAATTCCTCCATGCATGTAGAAAATATACTCTCGACAACTTCTGGATATTTAATCATCTCCAGTGACCTTGACCTTGCAAATATTAACCTAAATTAAATGTGTCACACCTGTAGTCATGATAGTTACCATTTGTGCTACAATCCATCAATAAATGATGACTAAATGGTCCCTATACACATCTTCAAATTTTTATCTGAACTTTGACCTCTGTGTAACCTTGACTTTGGTCGCAGGGATCTGAATTTTGCATGCGACACTCAGCCTAACAATGGTGAACATTTGTGCCAAGTTATATTGAAATCCCCCTATGAATGTAGAAGTTTTGATCCAGACAAGCGTTTTTCAATGAGCTCTAAGTGTGACCTTGACCTTTGACCTGGAGACCTGGAGCATGCATGGAGCAATACATATTATGGTGGTGAACATTTCCATTAAGTATTATAAAAATTCTTCCATACATGTAGGAGATATGCTCCAGACAAAATCTGGATATTTCACCATCTTTAGTGACCTTGACCTTGCATATATTGACCTAAAGTACATGTGTCACAGCCGTAGTCATGATAATGACCATTTGTGTTACAATCCCTCAATAAATGATGACTAAATGGTCCGAATACATGTTTTCATATTTTTTATCTGAAATTTGACCCTTATGTGTGACCTTGACCATGGCCACAGGGACCTAAATATTGCGCGACACTCCGCCTTACAATGTTTAATATTTGAGCCAAGTTATATTGAACTTCCTCTATGCATGTAGACGTTTTGTTCGGACAAGCGTTTTTTCAATGACCATTAAATGTGAGTTTAACCTTTGATCTACAAACCTGGTTCATGCGCATGACACTGCTTCTTATAGTAGTGAACATTCTATGAAGTTTCATTAAAATCCCTCCATGCGTGTAGGAGATATGCTCCGGACAATATCTGGATATTTCATCATCTTTAGTGACCTTGACCTTGTATATATTGACCTAAATTATATGTATCACAGCCATAGTCTTGATAATGACCATTTGTGTTACAATCCCTCAATAAATGATGACTAAATGATCCATATACACATCTTCATATTTTATCTGAACTTTGACCTCTATGTGTGACCTTGACCTTAGCCGCAAGGACCTAAATCTTGCGCGCGACACTCCGCCTTACAATGGTGAACATTTGTGCCAAGTAATATTGAAATCCCACTATACATGTGGAAGTTTTGCTCCGGACAAGCATTTTTCAATGAACTCTAAGTGTGACCTTGACCTTTGACCTAGAGACTTGGTTCATGTGCGCGACACTGCTCCTCATAGTGGTGAACATTTCTATGAAGTTTCATTAAAATCCCTCCATACATGTAGGAGATATGCTCCGGACAAAATTGGACGCCGCCCGCCCGCCCGCCAGGGGCGTTCCCATAATACGTCCCGGCGTATAAAAATTGTTAAAATTAAAATCAGCTTACAACTTTGTGAAACAGTTCAATGCTGTGAAATTTAATAAAAGACAAATCGGTAAGAATATTTAGTAAAGTAACTTAAGCTCAGTCTATTAGCAAAAAGGGATACTCATGTTTGTAGTGTTCTAAATAGAACCAGCTAGACCCTTAAGGGGGTTATTTGATAACACAGACCAGATGGATAGTTTCTAGCTTTTTAATGTTTACTGTACAAGTGTATTTTAAGAACTAACTACAAGTATCATAGGGGCAGAGCATGCATTATACATACGAGGCGGGGCTTCTCATAACTGACAGCAGCATACTACAATGCTTAGCAAAAAACAAAATATTAATACAGTAAAACTTAAATCATATTCTAACCGTAAAACTAATAACACGCATAGCAAATGTATGCAATTCAAATGTCATACTTTAAGCCCAAATTTGCAGCATTTTATAACCAAAGACATTAAACGGGTATAAAAAATAAAAGAAACAGTTTCTAAAAGATCTAGCAAATCCAACGAATAGGTGTTACCTTTTTAAACAATAATTTCCTTGTATCATTATTACTTTACTGAAAAGTGCTACACAAGTCCAATGCTTTAGTCGTTCTTGACAGACGGTAGGATTTAGTTGTACAACATTAATTAAAGATATGATGTACACTTTTCAAACAAATACAACCGTAAGTCTGTATTCTATGATTCTCAAGGTTTCCCTCCAAAAAAAATCTCCTTGAATGGATCTCTTAAAGAATTTATTCACTATTATCACTGAAATATATGTAAATGTTATATAATTGATGGTATTGACCAGTCAAGAAGATTGATTAAGAGAAAGGCTCTGGATAGCATGGGAGCATTAAAGAAATTACCATGTTCTGGAATGAATTGCATAACTGTGCACCCTAAAGCCAGTTAAGAATTTTGGTCTCACAGTGAAAAATTATGTTTTCTGCATGTGTAATGATGGAAACTACTCCATTAAAAAAATTTGGATTCGAACATGCCACAACTTTGGGGTTCCCCAAGAGTTTTTCAACATCATTTTTACTCCATCTTACTACTTTACATTTTATCCCTAATAGTTCTGGAATATCATTCATTAAACACACTAGCCGGGGATAATTGGAAAATCTGTCACCTGTGATCATGGGAGGTCTGTTCAACTACTATTGTACAGAAATAGACATAGAACATGTCCTATCCTGTAAATCTAGTATTAAATTGTAAGAGAAAAAGTAGCATTCACACATTAAGATTTACTTGTAAATCTAAGTTTTAATTAGTCTTGTACTTTAAAATCCTACCGTCTGTTTAGACCTTAAGAAGGATGAGTCATTTAAGCTTACCTTCCTTTAACGAGCTATTCGGACTAGTGCATAATCCGTTAACCCATTTTCAGGATAGTTTAACATTTGTAGACATAGAGAAATAAGTTTAAGTAGATGTCTTTGCAGAATAATATATTGTTCAGAAAATTCCTGTTTTTCATGGGTGAGGTTTCCCTTATAACTAAAGAGCAACACGTTAGTCCAATTTGTTAATAAAAAAACAATCCAATATAAACACGAGAAAAAATATTTTCCTATCTCCGAGGTGACCTGTATGAGTGATTCAAACCAGAAACCCATTTTGACTATAAATAGAAACAGTTTTTGGAAGTTCACAGCTATAAATATCACATGTAAAGTACACAATATTTAAAGAAACATTTATCGTAGCAAAAGCACAGGCAAAAGTATCGGACCTGGGAAGAAAAATTATGACCACATTGATAAAAAAAAAACCTGTGTTCATCTTAAAAGTGTAAAAAAAACCACAAAAAAATGTATATAATGATACCCTTTAAAAATATACTATAAGTTAACTTAAAGGGGGTCATTATATACATTTTTTTTGACACTTTTAAGATGAACACAGGTTTTTTTTTATCAATCTGGTCATATTTTTTTCTTCCCAGGTCCGATACTTTTGTCTGTGAGCAAAAGCCGGGGCGGATTTAATGAGGAGGGCGTTTGCTCAACCGGCGGCCACACTACAGTATCCAAACAATACCTAATTTTATATGTTTAACTATTATTTAAATAAGTATTTAATGTATTTATATTTTTCTGCTTGCTTCGCTCGAAAAAGTTAATACAATGTTTACAAATGATGTTAATGATCAACATTATTTTTTCTGCTTCATTTTATAAATCATTACACGAAAATAAGATAAAATCATATAATAAACATAAAGTTGAAATTTGTTAATTACAGTGATAGCTGAAATTTATCATTTTGTGGATGGCGGGAAACAGGATTACGTGCATATCATGATATTATTCTAGTTTAATACATCAATGGATAAAGATAGTTTTCATTTAATTTACATAATTTAGTTATATAATTTTTGGACAACATAGTTCATAACATACAATAATGACATTCGAATCTTTAGTCATGTATAAGAAGAGTTTTAAAAAGTATAATTGTAGGCCAAATAAGTAACGTAGTTTACACAACAAAATGCAAAAATATTGTCGTAGTCTTAAATTTTGAAATTACTCCTAGGAATTTGTTCATCTTTATAAATATATTTGCCCAAGTATCTTTATCTGAAAAATCGGTGGTATGATCGTAATAATTAACTAAACAAAAGTTAGAAGAGTTTATTATTTTTATTTAAACAAAAGCATTAGACTTATCAGTTATGTTAACCTGTTTGAGCTATTACATCGTAGAAGCCTCCCCACGTAATACAGACTTTTTATACTGATGTATTATCATATCTTAAAAGTCAATTGTAATTTCTTGATAACAGACTGAACTGTAATAAAAATTATTCTTATTTTTATAATTTGTTTCCACTGTAACGTTGGACCAAAACACATGAGACATAATCAAGACAACAATATCCATATTTTTTGTACTTATCAATTAGCAGTATGTATGTATACAATTTATGTGTGAAACAGGATTAAAAAATACTATCGAAATACGAGACATAAATTGTCTTATGTTTGCAGATGTTTGCTAAAGGCATCATCAGACGGTAGGATTTAGTTTTACAACACTAATTACAGATAAGATGTATAATTTTCAAAGCAATACAAGACGGTAATTCTGCATTGTGGGAATCATATCAGGTTTCCTTAAAAAAATCCCTACCAATTGATCCCTTACATACTTTACTCACTATTTTTTTCCTCCATGAGTAATGATTGAAACACCTCCATTTTTATTTGTTGTATTTTTTTTATTTTTCTGTTTAATGTGCAGCCTGACGTGAACTCAAACCTGGGACCCTCGGAATACCGTACCGCTGTTCTACTAACTGAGCTATCCGGCCGCCTATAAACTACATCCCCTGATGAGAGAACAGTTCAATACCATGACATACTCATAAGTTGAATAATTTGAGATTCGAACATACCACAACTTTGGGTTTCCTGAAGAGTTTTTCAACATCAGTTTTACCCCTTCTTTCTACTCTGTTTACCTTTTAGCCCTAATTGTTCTGGAATTTCATTCATTACACCCATTATCAGGAGATGATTTGATAATCTGATACTTGTCATTGTGGGAGGTCTGTAGAAATCTGTACGACAAGATTTTCAAAATAGAACATGTCCTATCCCTTACATCTAGACTTAAGGTTTACGAATTCAAGAAATAGTAGCCTTTACACATTAAGATTTGCCTTGTACATCTTAGTTTTTATTGGAGTTGTGCTTCAAAATCCTACCGTATGTTGAGGCCTTAACTGAGCGAATTTAAACTATCTTCAAATTACAGCAACAAATATATTTGGTCGAGATATTAAGTATACATGTATGTTAGTGTTCATCCGTGCTGTTCTACAGAAATAAGAAACTTCGACGGGAGCGATAGCGACCGGAGAATGTTTCATATTTCTTTAGAACAGCTACAGATATATATTAACATACGTAGTGTGAAGCTTTATTTGGCCTCATTAATATTTACTTAATATGTCACTACTTAAAGAATTACCTGAATGGTGGGTTTCAATTTGACCTTATAAATGTGCATGATTTACGTCACATGCGCGCGAAGGGAAATATGGAGGACGATGTCGTATGAGTTTCGCAAGTACCATGAGATATACGGCAATACGGCTGATGCAAGTTTTCATTTGCTGATTTTTAATGAATTGGGCAGTTGATACCCAGTAGCTAATGTTTCTGACATGATTTATAAATGAATACACTAAATGTCACGTGTTAACACGGGGTCACGTAATGTATTTTCCAAAAACATAGATCTTATGTCTAGATCTACTTTCACTTTCTCTCTACTGAAATAAGAAAGTGAATGGGCACTTTCCTTTATTAATTGACATTTTGTGTGCAGTATCTTTTTGCCCAGACGTGGCTGCAGGTATATCCTTTAATCATAATACAAAATTAAAATAGATAATCTAATGTTTTAATTTTGATCGCTAAATCAAACCTGTATCTGTATTCTCTTGCATCTTGTATCATTGTGTGTTTTTATTTTTGTATTTTATCTTTTAATTCTGATTTGTCATACTATTTGAAGCGTCGAATGGTACTTATTAAAATCGTTATGATAACAAGCTTCCCAATGATAAGCTGAATTATTCCTAAATTACACTTGTATACTGACTTATTTAAATGAATTGATAATATTATATTCACAGATAACACCTCGATTGAGAATTTCAGTAAAATAAGATCACTCGACACATTACCTCTAGAAAACTGCTGTTAAGCTTCTTGTCCAGAAAAATGTCCTTATTTCTACGCAGAAAGTGTCCCTATAAAATGATCTATTTCACTGAAAAGCCTCACATATGTTCAAATTGTTAGTAAAACATGTAAAAAAAAAGAAATGAAGGTGACCTGAATAAATGGATAAACCAGAAACCCATTTTGACTATAAATAGTATTAGTTTTTGGAATTTCACAGCTAAAAATATCTCGCTGTTCTATATATAAATACTTTAAACACTATTTATAGAAACTCAATCATTCTGTCTTACGGTGAAAAGTTATGTTTTCTGCATTAGTAATAGTCCATAATAATTTTCTGGGTAATTTGGGATTCGAACATGCCACAATTTTGGGGCTCCAAATGATTTTTTCAACATCCTTTTTACCCAATCTTACTACTAAAATTAGATGTTAGCCTTTATTGTTCTGGAATATCATTCATTAAACACACTTTCAGTTGATAACTGGGAAATCTGTCACCTGTGATCATGGGAGGTATGTTCATCTACAATAAAGAGATAGTACATGTCCTATCCTGTATAGTCTTCACACATTAAGATTTGCTTGTAAATCTAAGTTTAATTGGTATGGTACTTCAAAATCATGCCGTCTGTTGAGGCTTTAAGAACGATGAGTCATTTAAGCTTACCTTCCTTTAACGAGGTATTATCTGTTAATCCATTTTCAGCATGCATGTAGTTTTACATTTGTAGACATAGAAATATAAGTTTTAGTTGATTTATTTGCAAAATAATATATTTTTCAGAAAATTCCGTTTTTTCAAGGCTGAGTTTTCCCATTCAACAGAAGAGCAACACGTTAGTCCAATTTGTTAATAAAACAATCCAATATTCACACAAGCAAGAAGAAACATTTTCCTATCTACGCAGTAACCCTAATGAATGATTTAAACCAGAAACCAAATTTGACTATAAATAGAAACAGTCTTTGGAAGTTCACATCTAAAAATATCACATGTAAAGTACACACTATTTAAAGAAACTTTAATTTTATCGTAGCAAAAGCCGGGGCGGATTCAATGAGGAGGGCGTTTGCTCAACCGGCGGCCACACTACAGTATCCAAACAAAATCTCAATACCTAATTTTATATGTTTAACTATTATTTAAATAAGTATTTAATGTATTTATATTTTTCTGCTTGCTGTGCTCGCAAAAGTTAATACAATGTTTGCAAATGATGTTATTGATCAACATCATTTTTTCTGCTTCATTTTTTAAACTATTACACGGAAATAAGGTTAAATCATATAATAAACATAAAGTTGAACTTTGTTAATTACAGTGATAGCTGAAATTAACATTTTGTGGATGGCGGGAAACAGGGTTACGTGCATATCATGATATTATACTATTTTAATACATCAATGAATAAAGATAGTGTTCATTTAATTTACATAATTTAGTTAAATAATTTTTTGACAACTGTTCATAACACACAATAATGAGATTCGAACCTTTACGCATATAAAGAGTTTTAAAAAGTATTGTAGGGCAAAACAGTAACATAGGTACTTTACTCACCTTTAACAAAATGCAAAAATATCGTAGTCTTAAAAGCAGCCTGTCCGTTTTGGAATTGTAGAAAATTCTTTACTCAATGAAAGTTGTTCATCTTTTTAAATATTTTTTTATCATTTTTATTCTTTTAAAAAGCATTAGACAAATAAAGTCATGTTAACCTTTTTGAACTATTACATCGTAGAGGCCTCCCCACTTCCTCAAGACTTTTTATACTGATGTATTTTCATATGTCAAAAGTCGATTAAGCTATACATGTATGTTAGTGTTCATCCATGCTGTTCTACAGAAATAAGAAACTTCGACGGGAGCGATAGCGACCGGAGAATGTTTCTTATTTCTTTAGAACAGCTACAGATATATATTTACATACTTAGTGTCAAGCTTTATTTGGCCTCATTTATATTTACTTAATATGCCACTACCTAAAAAATTATCTGAATGGTGGGGTTAAATTTGACCTTATAAATTAGCATGATTTACGTCACTTTGCGCGCGAAGGGAAATATGGAGGACGGTGTCGTATGAGTTTCGCAAGTACCATGAGATATACGCAATGCGGCCGATGCGAGTTTTCATTTGCTCGATATTGAATGAGTTGGGCAGTTGATACTCATAATGTTCAAATTTGACGTCATTTCAATATGGAATGAATGCAAATTATTAGACAGTTTCTAAAAAATTTGGGACACAAATCTCAGGAAAATATTTTCACCCCGTCATGCCTTCAGTGGAGTCTCTTTCAGTTATGATATCGTACAGAAATATGTTTCAGTTATTTTTAAAAACAAAATTTATAGATTATCTAATGTTTTAATTTTATCGCTAAATCAAACCTGTGTCTGTATTGCTCTTGTATCATTTTGTGGTTTTCTTTGTATTTAATCCTTTAATTCTGATTTGTCATACTATTTTGAAACGTTGAATGGTACTGAAATTAATAGGTCACCGGCCATGAAATTTATATTATTTTATTCAACTCGTTCAATAAATTTAGTAATAAACCTATCCTCTTTCTTTCACATTCGCGCTACGCATATATGTTCGGGATCCCAGGATTTCGGGGTTTCCAGAAGTTAGGAGGAATACATGTGGATCCCATTGGGATCCCTAAAATTACCATGTATAAGAATGTTATATTGTTACAGTCATCTAGTCCATGATGATACAAAATAAAACAGTTACATTGCCATTTACAGGAGACGACATTTGTTCAGACTGAAATTTGTTCGTAATTATCATAATACAAAATACAAAAAATAAATTAAGTAACCAACAGTATTGAGCCTGGTCAGACTGCATATTGAATTGATAACATAAATTCACAAATATTCAAGGAAAGTCATGTTAATGATCAACATTATTTTTTGTCCAATCACATTGAAGTATTTTTCAAATTTCTGCTAAGTCTAACTTTGGTTAATGTGTACTAACTAAATAAAATTTACTTAATCTATTGTCTAACCAGTCTAACAAATTTCAATAATGCATTATATTAGGGAGGAGTTAGACCAACGTAAAACAATTAAGCGAGGTCAGGTGTTTCTAAATGTGAGGATACAATAAATTAATTTATTACATAGATAATACATGTGGGGCACGCAGAGATAAATTATTATATAGTAACTTTTTTATATCCTTTTAACTCTAAGAAAAATGCCTGTTATAAATTGCTGACTGTTTTAAACTTTATATTTTCTAGAAAAAGTAACCAAAACATTATTTTCTTTCAGTCGATAGGAATGAACTGCATTAGCAATCCTTGATATTAGAAAACAATGTTTACATTTTTGGCTAGAAAACTCATTTTAAATGGACCCCCACCTGTAAACTTAAATTGACACACAGAAAAATAAAAAAATTCAACTGTTTTTCAAATGAGCAAATCAATAGAAATTTTAATGTTAGTGTATCAATTAATAATCTCTAATGTATTTTTCTCAGATTTTTCCCCAGATTTTTTATAGAAACATGATATAGGTACTGTAGATAAAGGTATAAATTCTGTGATATTTCAGTAAAACATGTGCCTAATTATATGTTGAAAGGGCCATTTATTTAGTTTATCTAAATGTGACATGTTAGAAACTTGACAAGGTGTAGACATCTTGTAGAGCGAAAGGGCGGAGCTATCGGTGATTTAGAGAAATGCCTTGTTTTTGGTTGAAAAAAAATGTTGATCATTAAATAGGTTAATGTTTAATAATAGATATTAACAAAAATAATTGGTCGCCTGCCTGCGGCAGGCTTGACCAATTATTTTTTGTTAATATCTATTATTAAACACTAACCTATACTTAAGGCCTCAAAGACGGTAGGATTTCGAAGTACAACACCAGTTAAAACTAAGATGTGCAGGCAAATTTTAATGTGTGAAGGCTACTATTTTTTTGAATTCAGAAACCTTATGATAGGACATGTTCTATTTTGAAAATCTTGTTGTACAGATTTCTGCAGACCTCCCACAATGACAAGTAACAGATTACCAAATTATCTCCTAATAACGGGTGTATTGAATGAAATTCCAGAACAATTAGGGCTAAAAAGGTAAAACATAGTAAGTTAAGGTGGGATAAAAATGATGTTGAACAACACTTCAGGAGACCCAAAGTTGTGTTATGTTGGAATCCCAAATTATTCCGAAAATGATTATGTCACGGTATTGATGTTCTCTAATAAGGGGAGGGGAGGTAGTTTGGAGGCGGCCGGATAGCCTAGTCAGTAGAGCTGCAGTACGGTATTCCGAGGGTCCCAGGTTTGAATGTCGGTCCGGCTTCACATTAAAAAAAATTATACTCATGGTGAAAAATGTATTTAGTGAGTAAAGCATGTAAAGGATCAATGTAAAGAAATCCTTATTAGGGAAACCTCAGATGATTCCTACAGTGTAGAATTACCGTCTGAATGCAAGTGTTGTATTGCTTTGAAAATTATAGATCTTATCTCTAATTAGTGCTGTACAACTAAATCCTACAGTCTGTTGAGGCCTTAAAGTAAAGCAAGAAAAGGAGGAAATATAGCGCCAATAAAATCTACTGTACGATATTCTTTCTTCGTACGGTCAGTCCATCAACTCATTTGTGATAAACAGTCCTACGCATAAACCCAAATTTCCAGTTTTCCCCAAAAATTTCCTATCTCTGGCCTGTGATGAGCATTTAATTATAATTACATGGCTTACAGTATCACTGATAGCAGCACCCTAGAATGTTTTCTGATCCTATCATGTTTCAAGAATGTATAGTTTTATTATTAGCTGGAGGATATAGAGAACATTTCAGATATAAGGAAAAAAGAATTTCATAGATATATTCAATATATTCAATTTTAAATAAGTTAAAGACTAAAAAGACTGGATTACATTAAAAAGGAGTTTAATCACTTACAACTCAGCATTGGGATAGTATAAAAAATTAATTTTAGAGACAAAAATATTTTATAAGATTTTTATTTCTAAAATTCCGAGTATAAAAGGATGATGATTCTGAAAATATTGATGCGAGAGTTATGTAGCTTGTCGTGTTATTGTTTAAAGTTAGAAATAAATTCTTTCATAAATAAAGAAGTAAGAGCAAAAAAATATAAATATATAAAAATAATATATATAAAGAAGAGCTGTCACAGAACGTGACAAATGCCCCTAAAGGATTCTAGTTATAAACCACCTATAACATGCTAAGTGTGGTGGTAAAAAATGACAAAGTTCGAACCCCAGCAGTGACCTTTAAGTAAGACAAAGAAACATGAATCTTGTTCACAACACATTGTCCATCTATGGTGACTTTATATTTAAAAAAAATGAAACCTTCATGTATATGGAAGTTACAGAGCGGGCACAACAACAACATTTATATGTCTTAAGGGCAACACATCATACATTTATGATGATTTCATATGTGAAATAAAAAATATAATCATATATATCATGCATATTAATTTCAGAGCATAAACACGACCATCTCTGCCTATATGAATATTAACATCAAAATTGACAATTGAAAGTTTGAACCCACACAGTGACATTGACCTTAGGCGAAGGAACCCGAGTCTTGTTCTTGACACGTCATACATCTATGGTTATTTCATATATGAAAGAAAAATTAAAATCCTTTCATGCATTCTGACACGACCACCACTGTCTATATGTAAGCGGGACGGACTGACAGTCGGATTCGGTTCGATTTTTATATGCCACCCCCTTTCGGGGGCATAATAAACGATCTAAGTTCAAAGGGGAAATTTTATTCTGGAAATATCCATGCTAGAGTTATATGAATATTTGTCACACATGTATAAGGGAACATATATTTTAAGTTAGAAGTAGATACCTTAGGAAATAAAGAAGTAAGTAAAAAAGTAACATTTTGTTAGGAAAAAAATGAGTTCATCTGGAAAATATTGTGCTAAGTGAAACAACATTGTCACATATGATGTAGTTGTCGGTAAGGAACACATATTTTGAAGTTTTAAGTCAATCCTTATGATTGAAATGAAGACGTAGAGTAAAAAATAACATTATTTTTGGGAAAATTATATGTTCAAAAGGGAAATTGTTCTGTAAAATTACTGGTTTTTGAGTTTAACACCTTATCAAATGATGTGTATTATGATAAGGAATACATGTGTACATACAGATGTATAATAAAAATTAATGACCCTTCGGGATGGGGCCAAATTTTACCACAGGGCTTTCATCTGAACAAACTTGATAGACACTCAGTAAAAGATGTTTCATACCAAATATCCAAGCTCTTGCTCTTTGGATTTTTTAAAAAGAAAAGTTTATGAGTTTTTTTTATGAAGTTCTGCATGGGATTTTATTCTTTGAACACCTTTGGTAGAGCTTTATGCAAGATACACTCCTGCAATGGCTAAGTGGTTTAGGAGTAAAAAATTACAATGTTTTTTTTTGGGGGGGAGGGGATGAGTAACATAAGTAACAGTGACACTTAACTATGAAAGTGTATTAATTAATGAGATGATTATCACTTATAAAGGTATATCCCAACATATAATTCATTTAGTAGCTAAAATTTATCTTGTAATATTAAGTATATTTACAAATAATTCAAATAATTGCTAAGTTTCACAATTTATTTGGGCCGCAGACCCAGAGAAAAAAAACATCGATAAAAAGTGAGTGTATATTCAGAAATTTGATCCCTCTACGTTAGGGCCATAAGATAAGAACACAGAGGACCAATTAATGATGACAAGACTCTCAACTCAGTGGACGTGTTAATCAAAGTTTTGAACAACATCATTACTGCATGAGGCGAGTGTCTTTAATGTGACAGATGTCAAAACTTAATGCAAAATTCAATACACACAGGGTAGAAAGGAGTCGGGCAAAACATAATTAAGTATAAAGTTGGATATGTTCATTTCCCGTCATGGACTTGCAGCAACTTGTTTTTTGTTTGTTTGTTGTTTGTTTTTTTTTTGTTAAAATAAAATCATTGAGAGGTACATTTAATGCAACTTTTTCTTGATATTTTACTTTTAGGTTGAAATTAGCAAAATACATCTATTTTTTACAAACTGAAGTAAATATTTTTCAAAAAGTCCAAACCAGATCTAACTGGAATAGAGCCTAATCATTATCTGTAAATTTTATAAGACCTTAAAATGATGAGTGGTCTCTATTTCAGTGAACCCTGTGCTACCTTGGAAGACACTACCCTACTCAGCCCTAAGCCACTTAAACAGGTTTAAGCAAAATTTTTATTTTCAAATTGAACCTTAAGCTTATAACAGTAGGTCTGTTTCTCTGTAAAAAACATTTTATTTATAGAAAGAAACAGACCTACTGTAATAAACACTTTGAAGCATCACAACAATTTTTCAAAATTGCTCAAAAACTTATTAGTTCAGGCTTATATCTGAAATAAGGTAAGATCTTGTATGTGATCTTAAAAAAGAATGTGAAATCAAAGTGTTGCACTCTCTGTTAATCTTTACTTTCATTTTACTATTTTGATGTGAGGAATCTCTGACATTAAGGAGGGATCCCTGATGTGAAATCACTGGCAAAACAGCGTTGAACCCTGTAGTACTGGCTGGCAATGTTAACAGTGATTTGATTCGATAATGTGCATGTAAGTGATCAATCAAATGTGTTTTAACAATTGTAAACCAAGAAAAAAGTAGTAGTAGTAATAGTAGTAGTAGTAGTTGTAGCTGGATATAAATTTGACTTCAGGGCAAAATACTGTTTTGAAAATTTAGAATTTTGATCTACGAGCTATCTGGAAATTCTACTCTAGCTCTAAATTCAGCTTTTGAAAAAATTGAATTTCGATCTTCGGGCTGTCCCAAAATTCAACTCCAGCTTAAAAATACGATTTTTAAAATTTTTAATTTCGATCTTCGAGTTGGCTCGAAATTCAATTCCACTTTCATATTCTATTTTTTCAAATTCTGAATTGCTATAATCGAGCTTACTCGAAATTCAACTCCAGCTTCAAAATTGGATTTTGAAATTTTTTAATTTCGATCATGGAGCTGGCTCTTAATTCTTCAGCTCGAAATTTAGGTGTAAAAATTTTGAATTTCGATATTCGAGTTATCTGGAAATTCAACTCTAGCTCTAAATTCAGCTTTTTGAAAATATTGAATTTCGATCTTGGAGCTGTCTCGAAATTCAACTCCACCTTAAAAATCGGATTTACACAATTTTTAATTTCGATCTTCGAGTCGGCTCGAAATTCAATTCCAGCTCGAAATTAAGCTTTTTCAAATTTTGAACTTCGATAATCGAGCTAGCTGGAAATTCAACTCTAGCTCCAAATTCAGCTTTTGATAAAATTGAATTTCGATATTCGAGCTGTCTCAAAATTCAACTCCACCTTAAAAATCAGATATTAAAATTTTTTAATTTCGATTTTCAAGCTGGCTCTTAATTCAACTCCAGCTCGAAATTCGTTTTTTTTTTCTAATTTTGAATTTTGATCTTCGAGCCCGCTGGAAATTCGACTTCAGCTTGAAATTCAGCCTTTAGAAATTTTGAATTTTGATCTTCCAGCTAAACCAAAATTCGACTCCAGATCGAAATTCGAGTTTTATAAATTTTAAATTTAGAATTTATCGAAACTCAAATCCAGCTCGAAATTGTGGTTTTGAAAATTTCGAATTTTGATCTTTAATCTGGCTCGAAATTCAACTCAAGCTTGAAATTCGGGTTTAAAAATTCTAAATTTCGATCTCCCAGCTATCTGGAAATTCAACTCTAGCTCTCAATTCAGCTTTTGATAAAATTGAATTTCGATAGTCTAGATGTCTCAAAATTCAACTCCACCTTTAAAATCGGATATTAATTTTTTTTATTTCGATCTTCAGGTTGGCTCGAAATTCAATTCCAGCTCGAAATTCAGATTTTTCAAAGTTTTAATTTCGATCTTCGAGCTGTCTCGTAATTTTGAAATTCGGGTTTTAAAAATTTTTAATTTTGATCTTCGAGCTGGCTAGAAATTCAACCCCAGCTCGAAATTCGTTTTTTTATATTTTATTTTGAATTTTGATCTTTGAGCTGGCTGGAAATTCGACTTCAGCTTGAAATTCGGATATTGATTTTTTTTTAAATTTCGATCTTCGAGCTGTCACTAATTCGACTCCAACTCGAAATTCGGGGTTTGAAAATATTGAATTTCGATTTCGAGCTGGCTTGAAATTCAACACCAGCTTGAAAATTGCTTAAGTTAAATTTTGAATTTGATCTTCGATCTGGCTCGAAACTCAACTCCAGCTCGAAGTTCGTCGTTTTTTAGCTTCTAGTAGTAAAAGTAGTAGTGGTAGTAGAAGTAGTAGTGATAGTAGTAGTTGTAGTAGTAGTAGTAGTAGTAGTAGTAGTAGTAGTAGTAGTAGTAGTAGTAGTAGTAGTAGTAGTCCTTATAGTAGAAGTAGTAGTAGTTGTAGCTGGCTCGAAATTCGACTTCAGGGCGAAATTCGGGTTTTGACAATTTTGAATTTCGATCTTCGAACTATCTGGAAATTCAACTCCAGCTCCAAAATTGGGTTTTAAATATTTTGAATTTCGATCATGAAGCTGGCTCGAAATTCGTCTTCAGCTCGAAATTCAGGTTTTGAAAATTTTGAATTTCGATCTACGAGCTATCTACAAATTCAACTCTAGCTCTAAATTCAGCTTTTGAAAAAATTGAATTTTGATCTTCGAGCTGTCTCAAAATTCAACTCCAGCTTAAAAATCGGATTTTTAAAATTTTTAATCGATCTTCGAGTTGGCTCTAAATTCAATTCCAGCTCGAAATTCAAATTTTTCAAATTTTGAATTTCTATGTTCGAGCTTACTCGAAATTCAACTCCAGCTCAAAATGTGGGTTTGAAAATTTGGAATTTGATCTTCGAGCTGGTTTGAAATTAAACTCCAGCTCCAGCTTAAAATTTCGATCTTCGAGCTGTCACTAAATTCGACTCCAACTCGAAATTCAGGTTTTGAAAATATTGAATTTCGATTTCGAGCTGGCTTGAAATTCAATACCAGCTTGAAAATCATCTTTAAAAAATTTTGACTTTCGATCTTCGATCTGGCTCCAGCTTAAAAATCAAATTTTAAAATTTTAATTTTGATCTTCGAGTTGGCTCTAAATTAAATTCTAGCTCGAAATTCAAATATTTCAAATTTTGAATTTCTATGTTCGAGCTAACTCGAAATTCTACTCAAGCTAAAAATGTGGGTATGAAAATTGGGAATTTCGAACTTCGAGTTGGCTCTAAATTAAATCAGCTCGAAATTCAAATTTTTCAAATTTGGAATTTCTATCTTCGAGCTTACTCGAAATTCAACTCCAGCTCAAAATGTTGGTTTGAAAATGTGGAATTCGATCTTCGAGCTTGTTTGAAATTAAACTCCAGCTCCACCTTAAAATTTCGATCTTCGAGCTGTCACTAAATTCGACTCCAACTCGAAATTCGGGTTTTTGAAAAGGTACATGTAATGCAATTTTTTCTTGATATTTTACTTTTAATTTAAAATTAGCACAATACATCTATTTTTTTACAAACTGAAGTAAATATTTTTCAAAAAGTCGTTCAACCAGATCTATCTGGAATAGAGCCTAATCATTATCTGTAAATTTTATAAGACCTACAAATGATGGCTAGTCTCTATTTCAGTGAACCCTGTGCTACCTTGGAGACACTTCCCTACTTAACCCTAAGCCACTTGAACAGGTTTAAGCAAATTGTTTATTTTCAAATTGAGCTTTACGCTTATTCCGTTTCTGTCTCTCTGTAAAATATTTTATATTCATAGAAACAGTCCTACTGTAATAAACACTTTGAAGCATCACACCAATTTTTCGAAAATGTTAAAAAACTGTATTAGCTCAGGCTTATATCTCAAACAAGGCATATCCTGTATGTGATCTTAAAAAAAAAATCCCAGTATTGCAGTTTCCCCGTTTAACTTTCCATTTTCCCATTTTTTATTTTGAGGAAACTCTGACATTTAAGGGGGATCCCTTGGGTGCCAAAAAGCGTTGACCCTGTAGTATGGCTGGCAAAAGTTAACAGTGGGTTTTTATTAGATTTAAAGTGCAAAGTAATTGATCAATTTAAATTTTTTTTACAATTGTAAACCCCAAAAAAAGTAATAAGAAAAAAAAAATTGTTTTTTACTTAAATTTATCTTTATTTTCATCTAAAAATCATGTTTTAAATCCCCTAATTGTTATTTCCCGTGTGTTTTATTTTTTCATGAACCCAAATTTTTTTGTTTTTTTTTATTTTTTTTTTAGTTCTTGTTATTTTCATACAATTGACATTTTCCCCGAAAAAAAAAACCCCCCCCTTAATCTGGTCTATATTTCCATAGAGATGTTTACAAATTATGGGACTGTCTCAACATTGAGTTCAGCTTCATTTTAGACATATATTTCATATATTTGACTGGTCCAAACTACTAAAATTTTGTCCCAAGAAAAGCTCAAATACCATGATATACCATGATTTTACATCTATTTTTTTTTCAAAAGTTTCCGGGAGTGCATGTCCCCGGACCCCCTAGTAAAGTGTCCTCCTTAATTTCTGAAATTGTCTCCTACACCAAATCCTAGTGAAAACCCTGCAATGATAAGCTAAATTATCCCTAAATTACACTTGTATATTGACTTATTTAATTTAATTGATAATATTATATTTCACAGAAAACAACCCTTATTTCTTCAACACCAACAAATAAAAAAAAAAAAATTAAAATTTTAAAAATATCATTTTAGAAGAAGAAAGATAACAACAAACATTAAAAAACCCCTTAGGGACAACTGGCTGTTCAAATCCTTTGTTTCCAGCTTCTTGTCCAGAAAAATGTCCTTATTTCTAAGCGGAAAGTATCTCTATAAAATGATCTATTTCACTAAAAAGCCACTCATGTTAATAAAAATAAAGGTGGTCAGGATAATAGATAAACCAGAATCCCAATATGACTATAAATAGTAACAGTTTTAGGAATTTCACAGCTAAAAATATCTCGCTTTACGGTAAACTCTATTTATAGAAAAGCCGGCGCGGGTTCATATGGGGGTAATGCTCAACCGGTGCCTCCAATTAAATTTCCAAGCAAACCATCAGTACCTTTTTTTCTTTTAAAATTTTACTATTATTTAATAAGAATTTAATAAATGTTTATTTTTTCTACTCGCTTCGCTTGAAAACTCAATATACATTTTATGTTGGACAGTTTTACTAATATCTCATTGTATCTGACGTAAATAGTGATGAAGTATCTCATATCAAACATTAGTTCAGAAGTCAGAAATCAGTAACTTATAACAAATCAAATTCACAAATTGTTATAAATATACATGCATCCCAGCAAACACAAGACGTCAGACCGACGTCAGATTTAAGTGAGGTGCTGACGTCGGATGACGGTCGGAAAAACGGTTATATTTGAAAGTTTTTTTGACGTAATTTTCTGACGTCAGGTAGACGTCAGAATCTAACCAGTTTTTGACCTTTTCCGACCTTAATCTGACCAATTTTCGACCTAAATCTGACCATTATCTAACCAGTTTCTGACCTCAATTAGACCATTTCCCGACTTAATCTGACCCATTTTTTTTCCCGACCTAAATCTGACCATTATCTAACTAGTTTTCTGACCTCAATCTAACCATTTTCCGACCTTAATCTGACCATTTTTCTGAACTGACCTTTAATCTGACCATTATTTAAACGATTCTGGCCTCAATCTGATCAGTTTCCTAATCTTTCTTGTTTTTTCATGTTATAAATATTTTTTTTGCTAATCCTGATTTGATAAATTTTATTTACCTCATTCTATCAAGTAACTTCCACTCCAATGAAATGTATTACAAAAAACTAAAACCAAAATTTTGTTTTTATGTTTTTTATTTAAAATAAAAGTTGCAATTCATATCTGATACATACATTTTTAGTAAAATCTGCAAGGCTAAATACCTCCTACAAATTATACAAAATAAATCATAAAACTAAGTTAATAACAAAACACTACAGAAAGTATTATCAAAACAATTTCTTAAATGAAATTAAGAAAACATAATAATGTACAAATATTAAAGAACATAACAATTTATGTACATTTAATCAAAGTTTGCCTTATCAAACAAAACAATAGAAATATTAGAATTTTATGAAAAGTAAAAAGATTCAAGTAATAATATACCCGTTTTAAACTCACTTTTGTGCAATTAATGACTGATTTTTCATTATTTTAACTATATTTCTACTGCGTTACTAACACATTAAGTGCTATTTTTGCATATTTGACCTCTTTTTTGATAACTGCCATTGATAATTATGTATAAATTACCTCCTTTTGGTTACCTCACAAAGTTATTCTTTTAAATATGTGTCAAAAATTTTCATGAAAATCGCATGAATTTGTAGGTGTGCTGCTTTAAGGTATGTGACTCTTTCTCCCAACATCCCCATGTCTGTCAAGGGCATATCTTAAACAATGTCCAATGGCGTTTGTGGTATCATTTCACTGAAAAAAAACAAATACAAAATATTTTAGAAAACAAAATGGGAAAATAACAAGCAAAATGTTTTTCATGGTTATCTGCCCTTAAGAAATTTCTGCCTATTTTGATAGTATTCTTATATAACTGAACATCTTTGCTAGCTCTTTACAAGTGAAATTTAACGAAAATTAAAAGTAAACATAAATACTGAAAATAAAAAGGACAAAAACTGACCAAGTATTAAATTAACCTTCCCTTTTTAAATGCTCTTCAAATTTAATAATAAATAATATGAATTACAAGTTTGAACAAAATACTTTTGATTTAAAATAAAACAAACAAATTGTGCTTTAAGAGAAAATGGAAACCATGCACAAAGGAGTCATTATTTTTCTTTAAGAGTAGACTTTAAAACAGTTCTTTCATGTTTTCTAAAATTATGTACCTGTTATCAATCAATGTTGTTGATCTAAAAGACATCTTTTGTTATAAATTTGACCAGCAGCTCATTTGCCATCAACCTGAATTGAAATAAATTTAAAAGTTAGAAGTTGTGATGGGATGTTATGTATATGTACCTGACAATTTTTTGTTGATCTGTTAATGATTCATCAATGATAATTGAATATATTCAAACTTTTTTTAAGATCTTTAATTGGTTATATTGTTAGAAACATTGAATAATTCAAATACCGGTATGGAATCTATTAACTGAATCTTTTAAGGGAAGAGTTGAGCATGTTCAGAATGAATCACCAATAAACCTCACTCTATTGATCTTATATAATAATACACAACGAAATTCCTTTGATTTTACATTTATTTGAAATGATTAATTTAAAGATAACTTATTTAACCTTTAGATAATCTGAAGGCCGCTTTAAACTCCAGTTTAGTATGTATTATAGTATGTAATGAAATTTACAGAAATCTTACTTTCTCTTGTTTCTTTTAACACTATCGCGTATTCCTGTCCCTCCAACCTTTTAGAGCATGTCCACCTGAAATGAAAATAACACCCTCCTTATGTAATTAATAAGATAGTTATGCAAGTCTTTAATTTTTCATAGTTTCAAATTAAAGATTTTAAGTTATTGTTGGTAATAAATGTATGTTAATTACTATGTGGTTTATGTTCCGTTCTGATTGTTTTAATTATTTTTTCCTACTAGTTTAATGTCCCTATAAAGTCATTATTAAACAATCAATCAGCTAGCTCTTTCATTCATATTCCTTTTATTTATTAGAACGATATTAAAATTGTGTATGAAAAAATAAACGTATTCTGTATTAATTAAAAATGGGTCCGATATGGAAAAAGCCCGAAACATCTGGGGCCGAAACGTCTTGGGTAATTTTGGGCCGAAACGTTTTGGGTACGAAATGACTCGAAATCTGTCTAAATTCATTCTCATTTCACTGATTGTAACAGACAAAAATATCACAATTTAACAAGGATATGAACATTTAGCACTGCTGAAAGACACAATATTAACTCTTTACGTATATAAAAAAGAGCTAAGTAAAAACATGCCAAATTTGAAAATGATTTATGAACAGACATCATCGCGAAAATGTGTAACATTTTGCTTCAACAGTTTACATAATAATAGTTTAAGTTTAAACTGCTTGCAAACATGCATTTAGTTATCAAATACAACATAGAAATAAATTGAACTGACCTTTTTGTTCCAGAAAATCTAGAATATCCACTAAATCAATGCATCCCGAATCCTGATCTGTCACGCTGCCGGCCGCCAAAAAAACATACAAATTTAAATTTTCCATCAGTGCCAGCTAGTAGATTCGAATTATATAATTATGCTTTCTTTCCGTTTTCAGTCACTATGTTTAATAGTGTCCTTTTTATGTTTGGGGTCCGCCTTGGCTCCTTGCCATTGGGTTCTTGTTGCTTGGTCATGTGGGGGGTTGCGTTCATTGAACGCCGCCTTTCCTTGTTGATCTTGTTTATCATATTTTAAAACAACAATAAAGCTTGTTATTGTGATACAAATAATACCAGAAATGATAATAAAACGTTAAATGATCAGATCTATGGCTATAAATAGATTTCAAGACAATAACATGAAAACAGCGCCACCTGTATATTTTATTAGATCGCAGTACCGCGCACTTAGCCTTGGAAAGGCACCTGTATAATTATATACCCCTTATGCCAAATAACATTTGAAAAAAGGCTTAAATGATTACACCAGCGAATTAATAGGATTATATTTTTGTTATTTTTTTACTTACTGTCAGGTTACCGACCAGAATCTGGCGTTATTTCAACGTCAAAAAGTAACGTCTAATAGACATCGGTTTTTGGACGTCCTATTTACGTCGTATTTTGGTCGCCGACGTCGCGACCAAAATCTAACGACAATCCGACGTTATTTAAACGTCACGTGTTTGCTGGGATAATTCATATCAGATTATATTTTGAATTTCTTTGTTCGCCTTCATTTTATGTCAGTACTAACATTTGAAACGTAAACGTGTCCTGTTTCATTTTTCAGCTAACTACACGTATGTTAACTAAAATCATATAATTACAAGAAAAGCATTGATGCAAAGCATCAAAGAGCGTCCAAGCAAGAAATGCAGCAAGTGAAGATGAACTAGTAGACATATGATGACAAGATATTCTTATAAACTTTTCAATGGTTATTTGGTTTTTAATATAATTGTATATCATTTATGAATGGGTGGAAGAAAAGCATTGTTCATTATGAACTTTGGTAGGCATGCTAGAGATTAGAATATTACTTTTTTTTCACAGGAACTTAAAAGTTATCAATATTAACGATAATATCCAAAATATACAGGTCAATGATATCCAAAATATACTCTCCATATGGTATAAGTTTATTTATACTGTATAGGGGGTATTTTGGATAGTATCATTAAAATATATTGGTGATTTGAAAGAATTTCAAGTTCATGTGGTATTTTCTTTGGAACATACAAAATGGTAGGGAAATCAGGGTCGATTTTAGAAAAAGAGACTTGAACAGCGAATGGGTTTGATAGTATACTACTGCTAGACCTGTTAATTGTCGCACAACGTCAAAATAAAAGCGACATATAAAGTTATGAACTTGGTCGATTTAAATATTCTACGCGGTGGCGAGGGTAAACAAACGCTAACACACACACGCACACACACACGCACGCACACGCACGCACGCACGCACACACACACACACATTTAAATATTCACGGTAAATATGTCATAAGTGATATCAGGCCCGTAAAAACGAAAACCGGAAAGAACCTACAGAAAAGACATTTACAAAATGATAATACTATGATATAACAATTCGTAAAAAATGGCATACATCAATTTTTTCTTTAGATTCATAACAAATGCAATTAATTTTTTGAATATGTTTCCATTTCAGTTCCTTCAAAATTCTCCAGTTTGTAATTTAATACCATAGCGCGACACGAATGAACGTTTCGTTAAACTAAAACTGCTTCTATGAATATATTTTCGGACATTCACAATGATAAGTCATCATTCTATTTATAGCTTTTGGATACATGTACAACAATTACATACATAATAACCCAATGTGTACTGCAAAATGATTAATAAAAAAAAACAAAAGGGCGCGATTAATTGACGGAAAAGACTATTTCATTTGAATATGTTTGCATTGCGAAAATTTCCAGTTCGCTATTCATTGTACATATCGCGACATTTCATTTTTAATAATCAAACACCCTCATACCAATAGGAATGATCGATTATGATGACCGACTAAAAGGCCCGAGAAGTTGCAATTGCCAATTCACAAAATCTGATTTCATTCCATAAAGGGCATCGCGCTTCGGCTCGGACGCCAACAAGAGCGATCATGTGTCGCCTCATGATAACTAATTGCAGGTTGCAGCTATTTTGTAGCAGGAGACACAAAATCATTAACAGGACAAAACGTTTTTTTTTTCAAAGGCCATAACTCAAAAATCATTCAACGTAAAAATCTGTGTAATATGCACAAGTACTTGCGCTACCGACCAATCCTTTTAAGTTTCTTTAAAATTGCATCAGTGGGATATGATATGTAGTCCGAGAAAAATTTTAAAAATTAGAAATAATTAAAGGGCCATAACTCTGACAAAAATCAATGAACAACAACATGATGATGAGATGCACAACAACACGTGGTATTGAACATTCCTGTAAAATATTCATGAAATTGCACAAGTAGTTTCTATTGTGTAGTCCAGAGAAGCTTATGTGTAGCTGGCAACACAAACAAAACACAGTTTTATAAAAGGGCGATAACTCTGTCAAAAATCATTCAAGCCAAAAAACAACTTGTGAACTATGTATAAGTACTTGAGCTACCAATCAATCATTCTGTTCTGTATTTTGGTCTCACAGTGAAAAAGTATGTTATCTGCATGAGTAATGGAAACTCTTCCATTAAAAAAAAAAGTCCATTATCACTTTCTGGATAATTTGGGATTCGAACATGCCACAACTTTGGGGTTCCCAATAAGTTTTTCAACACCCTTTTTACTCCATCTTACAACTCAGTTAACATAATATCATTCATTAAACACAAACAAACTATCAGTGCAACACCCTTTTTACTCCATCTTACAACTTAGTTAACATAATATCATTCATTAAACACACTATCAGTGCATAATTGGGAAATCTGTCACCTGTGATCATGGGAGGTCTGTACAACGACTATTAAGAGATAGAATATGTCCTATCCTGTAAATCTAGTATCAAATTGTATGAATTCGAGAAAAAGTAGCCTTCACACATTAAGATTTGCTTGTGAATCTAAGTTTAATTGGTATGGATACTGAAAAATCCTGCCGTCTGTTTAGGCCTTAAGAACGATGAGTCAATAAGCTTACCTTCCGTTAACGAGCTTTTCGGACTATTGTATAATCTGTTAACCCATTTTCGGCATACATGTAGTTTTACGTTTGTAGACATAGAAATGTAAGTTTTAGTTGATTTATTTGCAAAATAATATATTTTTCAGAAAATTCCGGCTTTTCAAGGCTGAGTTTTCCCTTTCAATAGAAGAGCAACACGTAAGTCCAATTTCTCAATAAAACAATCCAATATTAACACAAGAAGAAACATTTTCCTATCTACGCAGTAACCCGAATGAATGAATTAAACCACAAACCGATTTTGACTATACATAGAAGTTCACAGCTAAAAATATCACATGTTTAGTAGCAAAAGTCGGGGCGGATTCAGGGAGGAGGGCGTTTGCTCAAAAAAATTTACATGTTTAACTATTATATAAATAAGTTATTAATGTATTTATATTTTTCTGCTTGCCTCGCTCGAAACATTTAATGCAATGTTTACAAATGATGTTAATGATCAACATTATTTTTTTTCTGCTTCATTTTTCAAACTATCACACCACACGAAAATAAGATAAAATCATGTTGAACTTTGTTAATTACAGTGATAGCTGAAATTAACAATTTATGGATGGCGGGAAACAGGGTAATATGCATATCATGACATTATACTATTTTTAAATACATCAATGAAAAAAGATAGTGTTCATTTAATTTACATAATAGTTATATAAGTTTTTGACAACAATTCATAACACACAATAATGAGATTCGAATCTTTACTCATATAAGGGAAGAGTTTTAAAAAGTATTGTAGGGCAAAACAGTAACGTACATACTTTACTCACCTTTAACAAAATGCAAAAATTTGTCGTAGTCTTAAAAGCAGACTAGTTGTCCGTTTTGGAATTGTAGAAAATTGTTAACTCAATGAAAGCTGTTCATCTTTTTAAATCTTTTCCCCAAGTTATGGTCTCTTTTTCTGAAAAAAGGCGGTATGATCGTAATATTTAACCAAAAGAAGTTAGAAGAGTTTATCATTTTTATTCTTTTATAGAGCATTAGACAAATTAAGTCATGTTAACCTTTTTGAACTATTGGATCGTAGAAGCCTCCCTACGTACTAAAGACTTTTTATCCTGATGTCTTTTCATATGTTAAAAGTCGATTGTAATTAATTGATAAAAGAATGAACTGTAATAAAAATAATTATTAGAACTGTTTTTCAACATCAGTTTAACTCCA
Organism: Ruditapes philippinarum; assembly: GCF_026571515.1. NCBI lineage: Eukaryota > Metazoa > Mollusca > Bivalvia > Venerida > Veneridae > Ruditapes > Ruditapes philippinarum. The sequence continues at coordinate 42,346 of NW_026864840.1, read as the reverse complement.
TCTTTCTACTATGTTTACCTTTTAGTCCTAATTGTTCTGGAATTTCATTCATTACACCCATTATCAGGAGATAATTTGGTAATCTGTTTAATTGTAGGAGGTCTGTAGAAATCTGTACGACAAGATATTTTCAAAATAGAACATCTCCTATCCTAAGGTTTACGGATTCAAGAAATAGTAGCCTTCACACATTAAGATTGAGTTGTACATCTTACATCTTAGATTTTACATCTATTTTTTTTCAAAATCTTCCGGGGATGCATGTCCCCGGACCCCCTATTAAAAGGGCCCCCTTAATTTCTGAAATTGCCTCCTACACCAAATCCTAGTGAAAACCCTGAGTCTGACAATGATAAGCTTAAATTATTCCTAAATTACTCTTGCATGTATACTGACTTATTTGAATTAATTGATAATATTATATTCACAGATAACAGCTAATTTCGAATTCTACAGTTAAATAAGATCACATGACACATTACCTCTAGACAACTTCTGCTCAATCCTTTGTCAAGTTTCTTGTCCAGAAAAATGTCTTTTTATCCTAAGCGGAAAGTCTCCCTATAAAATGATCTTTTTCACTGAAAAGCCACACATTTGTTCAAATTGTTAATTAAACAGGTCAAGAAGAACCAGAAACCCAATTTGACTATAAATAGTAGCAGTTTTGGAATTTCACAGCTAAAAATATCTCGTTTTACTGTAACACTATTTATAGAAAAGCCGGCGCGGATTCAGAGAGGGTGCTTCCAATTAAATTTCCAAGCAAACCATCAGTACCTTTTTTCTTTTAAAATTTTAATTTATTTTAATAAGAAAATAATAAATGTATATTTTTTCTGCTCGATTCGCTTGAAAACTCAATATACATTTAAGTTGGGCAGTTTTACTTATATCTCATTGTATCTGTTCAAAGTAAAAAGTGCTGAGGTATTTCATATTAAACATTAGCTCAGAAGTCAGAAATCAATAACTTGCAAGTACAAATGTTGCTGCAATGCAGCAATTGAGAAGCTCCGCGCAAAAAATGCGCTCATTACAGATACCTTACCAAATTATTCCTACGCACAGGTCATGTTATATTCAGATTAAGTACTATTGTATATTTTTCCGAATGTTTTGTAAACCATTTTTTGCATAATTATACTTATCTTATGCACTGTCCATAATTAAAAAGAGGGGCCAGATTTTTAATTTGAAAAAAAATGCTTTCTCTGATGCCTACCTGGTAAGGAAAGTAATTCCATTGAATACAAACAAGACTTACAAGACTTGTAAATGTTATGTGACATGACTGTACTGTGTTCTGTTTGTGTCACTACGGTAGTCAGTAACATAAGATGATAAAAAATATAAAAGTCTGTTTTTATTATCATTAAAATTGTAACAAATATACAAAGAGTTACAAAAGGGACTCATATTATAATATAGTGATATTACATGCAACTTTTATGTCAAATTAAAAACATGGTTTCTTTCAATACTGATAGAAGACTGTTACCTGAATTTTAGGCAGGTATGAGGAAATTCACTCACTATGCGAGTCAAAGATACAAAATCTACTTGACATTGGTGATATATAAAAAGCTATTGTTAATTGATTTATTGGGATAAAAAGAAACACCACATGTTGAAACTGCATTTCAAAGTTTCTGATCTATCTATCTATAGTCTATGCTTAATGAGGGTCCTTCTGCCCGTACGGCCAGAAAATGTAGATTTAGCTTTCGAGTACGGACCCCGGACATATGTCACCAGTCATGCCCTAAAAGTCATGCCCTTAAAATTATTAAAGTCTTAAAATTATGCCTGAAATCTTCTTTATATTGACAAATTCAATCACTAATAGTATACTTGATATGCTGTGTGTAAATGTAATTCAAAATGTAACAAATTATAATTTCATGTACTAGTAAAAAAGGGAAATAACAAATTTATTACTAAGTGTCAAAAAATCAGAACATTAATAGCTATTTGTAGCTTTCGAATTCATGTACAGCAGAACTGCTTTTCCGGTTCTCATTAATTAATATGAGACGCTGAGAATCACCGAAGAAAGAACCAATATAATAATCGAAAGGAGTTATTAAATCCGAATTTATTTTAAGCTGTTAATCGAAGGGATTAATAGTTAAAATCCGGGCCCATGGACAAAAAAAAATAGTAAACACAAATAGCTCCGCGCCTGTGGGCGCAGAGCAATAACAAAGCAAATGCACAAATTGTAATAATATACATACATAATTATAACTCGATTAATTTGAATTTCTTTGTTCGCTGTACTAACATTTGAAATGTTAACTATGCCCGATTTTAAAATTTGGTCCTGTTTCATTTTTCAGCTAACTACACGGATGTTAACTAAAATCAAATAATTACAAGAGCGATCAGTGTTCACATGTGTCGCGTCGTGATAGGTAATTGCATGTTGCATCTACTTTGTAGCAGGAGACACAAAAATCATTAACAGGACAAAATGTCAAAAATCATTCAAGCAAAACAACTTGTGTACTAGGCGCAAGTACATGAGCTACCAATCAATCATGCAAAGATTCATTGAAATTGCATAAGTAGTATAAGAGGTGTAGTCCGGACAAACCTTAGAAAAAAATAATCAAAGGACCATGACTTCGAAAAAAATCATTAAATCATAAAATTTTAAAGCAGATGTCACGCACAACAAAGACTTATTAGTGATTATCTCTGTAATGTTTGGATGAAATTGCACCAGTATTAAACAGGACAAAGATTATGGTATACCATAAAGGAGGTCGTCTTTGAAATAATGAGTATTGATTCAATCGTGGATCTCTCTTTAACGTGGTATCAGTTTATTTCTTGCATGTCAGGAAGGATTATCTACCATTTACACCGGTGCTAGAAACCCTGTCTTACACCCCCATGTAAAACAAGTCTCACGTGCTTTTAATGACGTCATTTTCCGCGGCGCCTTCATGAATGAATTGCGTTCTTAGGATGACGTCATTTAACGGTTATGATGAAGTTGTAAGTTCATACCGTACAATAAGAAAAAAGTGCGTAAGGAAAATATTAGTTTTTCGTAATTTCTGTTCTGAAAATAATTGATATTTATATAATATGCAAGAAAAAGAATCTAACACCGGCTCTCGGAGTACAGACAGGAATATCTAGCTCGTGGGTAACTGTTTACGGCGGTAACGAGGCTCCACTAAACAGTTACCCGAGAACATTGAGAAGGAATACCATAATTTTTGTCCTGTTTCAGCTTATATAATACCATAAAGAATCTCGACAAATATATCATAACATTAATTTGCTGCTGTGTAATTTCACAGTTAGCACTGCCGTCATTGAAAAATTTATTATTCATTTAGTTGCAATCGACTTTTTACATATGATAATACATCGAGATAATAAGTGTCTATTCAGGCTAAGAAATCAAATCTAGCAATCAATAAATACCAAAGGTCATTTGGAAATGTTCCTATATGTGGCAGATTACCTTTATGCTTATTTCATATGACAACTAATTTAAATTGTTGGTGCAAGTTAGAAAGGAAAGATTTAGTAATAAAACCCTAGAACAAATTTCCAAGATATGGAGGCTGGCAGCACCGCCTGACTTAAGATTGAAATATTTGCAGTTGGAAAACTACTTGTAATTGTTTAGTTACACTATTTTTAGGTGTTTTAAATCTTTTTCTATCTCAAATCCATATATACATTTAAACAACTAACTCTGATTATTATCAACACCCAAAACAAAAATACTCTGATCATTATGTACATACCAAACAAACACACATCATTTATCAACCACTTATACGAAATATCTTTTCACATATACGTATTTTAAACGAAAACAATACTAGACACCTAGGGAGCCCAAGCTCTAAACAACTTATGATCAAACAAAATAATAAATCGCCACAAAAATGAAGAACACAAAATGAATATTCTTTCAACTCTAAGATACAGTATGGACTACAATATTTCAACCAAACAATATTAACTTCACAAAATTTAATCAGCATCAGGAAAAACAACTTAAACTAAAGCACCAATATTTCACAGATATCCTCAAAAACAAAGCATCAACTAATATAATCTTGACACCAAAAATTCAACCAATATCAACCAAATATTTCTTTACGAAACAGATATAAACTCAACAACCAAATAAAATACAACAACCAAAACAACTTATTACAAGTCAATGAAACACTGATCAATTAATTAAGATCACCACAATCAAATTCAACCAACTTGCAAAAAATCAACAAAACTCCTTTTCAAAATACTCTTTCTCAACAAAGAATAAAACGTTACGACACTATAAGTGTTGCCTTCCCTAACTGATGTAAATTTTCTTTCCAAAATTCTTGGAAACAAAAGTTGATCCCTCGGAAGCATTAATCACAACAAAATAACATAAAGAATTGCAGACTCGGTTTGATTGAGTCTGTACATGAGGCATAATGAATAAGTGCAACATCCCTCACGCCCTCCTAGCACCGGCTTGGCAGCGGTACTCAATTCTCAACACTTTATAGTGTGGCATCAATGATCCCGAAGGACCAGAAAATATAACAACACTGAATGAAGTAGCGGAGGCAACTTTTACGGCTGCCACACGGCACTTGACACCTGCTGTTTGTGAAGTACAAAATTCTGCGAAACAAAGTGATCCCTCGGAAGCATTAATCACAACAAAATAACATAAGAATTACAGACTCGGTTTGACTGAGTCTGTACATGAGGGATAATGAATAAGTGCAACATCCCTCAAGCCCCCTAGCACCGGCTTGAGCGGTACTCAATTCTCAACACTTTATAGTGTTTATAGTATGCAAAACTCGCATATTTGCTAGAGTAACGATTTTACATTTACATGTAGATGCACAGCAACTGGTTAAACTGGTAGAGAACCGCAGACAAATATCTGCCCCAATTCTTAGGTCTTTCTTGGCACATTTTCTTCAACATGATTTTTAAAATACCATTCATTCTCTCATAAAGATCATTGCATTTTGGATTGTTAGGGGTAGTAAACAACTGTTTCAGTGATACAAGTCTACAAACTTATTCCATGAATTTTGATGTGAACTGACTACCTCTATCACTGAGTATTTCCGATGGAAAACCTACTCTTGCAAAAATATCTAACAATGCTCTGGCTATATTTTCAGTCTCTATTCTTTGTAAAGCAACAGCTTCTGCGTAGCATAATCAACTACAGTTAATATATGTACCTATTTCGCTTTTCTGATACCGGCGAAATTAGCCCTATCAAATCAACAGCTATTCTCTGGGTTGGAGTGTCAATAATAGACAGATCATCTATAAGGGAGTTTTCTGAAGTCACCCCTGGGCACCGTCTTCTGACAAATATCACAGGAACGACAAAATCTAGTTATATCACTAGAAATACCTGGCCAGTGAAAACTAGACTTTATCCTGTCTAAAAAATAGAGAAAAACAGAATCCCTAAAGAAAGCCCAACAAGGCAAAACTGAAAATATTTGCAGGCTTCACAAAAGTCTGCAATTCTTATGTTATTTTGTTGTGATTAATGCTTCCGAGGGATCACTTTGTTTCCAGAATTTGGTTTGATCGAGCCTGTTCATGGACGGTACTGGAAAATGCAAGTTATCGTCCACGCCCCCTAGCACTGGCTTACGTGTGCAAACAATGGGCGGAACTAAATAAAATGGAATTTTGAAAGGGGATCTGAGGTTATGAAGCCTGCATATTACAGATAAGACGTCAAAAGACAATTTAAATAGCAGGCAACATATCCTAAGGGTGATTATACAGTATTCAAGTAGGAATACTGGAACAACCAAAGTTGAAAAAGGTCAAATAGAAGAAACTTAAGTCTTGCGTACAGACAAATGCCCACCCACTATAGACTCATGAGCTAATGACATTACTCATTTGTGATCTTTACTAGGAACAACGATTTGTTTTGTTTCAGACTTTAAATCACCTTTCACCGTCTCAAATATTATATACAATACATTTTGCTACTTCATATCTGACTTTGTCGGTGCTATGGGGTGTGAGGGATGTTGCACGTATTCATTGTCCCTCATGTACAGACTCAATAAAACCGAGTCTGCAATTCTCTTGTAATTTTGTTGTGATTAAGGCTTCCGAGGGATCCCTTTGTTTCCAGATTTTTGTTACCACTTTTTGTTTTCATGATCTTATTTTCTCTATCATACTGCCACATTCGCTGTAACGTATTGTAACTTGATTGTTCTTTCTTAAGAACATCTTCCGTAATTTCATTATCTTCGACCTTTGGAACTTTGATTGCTTTCTTCTCTTTTTCTGCCTGTGCTCTAGTAACAACAATTGCTATGTTTGTTTCTTTTCGGCTAACCCACTTCTCATTTGGCTTATCAAGTACCCTGATGATTGATTGCCCCAAGACTAAGTCCACAAATTGCTGATATTTAAAACCATAGCTTCTATTTTATACCTTATAATAAGGTTGTTATCAATGTCTTTTTTGCCATGGGTTACCAAACCACCGACCCAAATCTATTGCCTATCATGACACCCCAATTTTTATTCAGCATTTGTACCTTCTTCCATCAACTTCTCTTTCTAACTTACTGTTAACTTGCAACCAGTGTCTCTTAGGAACTTGTCACCTCTTGTTTACAACATATCCTTTTTGTTTCAGATCCAAAGTTGACCGATTCACCTTTCTAATGATTTCAATTGTCAACAGTTACTTGTATGACAAAGCACCAGAATTACCATTGGCTTATATTTGGAGTTTCCTCTTTTTCAATACAACCATCAATAAGGGAACTTCGTTTGGAGAAATTGACCATACAAAGCCCCGATACTTTCTTATCATTCTTGATCTACCATCACATCTATTTTCCCAGGATACTACGCCCAGTTCCTTGTGAAGAATTACCCAATAATTTATTAGCAATTTCTATTTTGCTCGCCATATTGACATTTGGAAAGCAGCATCTTTTCTTAGTCTTTCTTCCGACAATCTCTGGCCCAAATGACCAAATTCCTATTTTACATATAAGCATGTAACTTTCTCTTTTTCTCTGTGATTGGGCACTGTTTGGGTTTCGATAGCATTTACCTTGGGATTAGGCGCTAATTGGTCAATTTTATTTGAAAAATTGGGCAACTTTTGAAGCTTTTGCTATTTGTAAAATGTACCGCCATAGCCTCTAAAGTATTGATAAGCCAAAGGGATACATCTTTTAATGATCCTTTGGGTTTTCGTTCCTTGGGGAAAAAGCTAGCTCTGTTGGGAACAAACTTTCAACAAATTTGCTTCTCCAATAAATAGGCCTTTCAATTTGTCTACGCATCTGGCAGCGTCGGCCATTTCTTTCGACCTATTAAAGTACCTATCTAAGCGAGCCATAAATTGGTTTACAGTCTCCCCTTGTTCCGGCTGACTCTCTCTAAATGTATTTTTGAATTCGGCTTCTGTTAAATTGTAACTTTTCAAAACTGCTGTTTTTAATTCTTGATAGACCGATGCTTGCTGAGGGGGGCATACCAGTGAAAACCTCAAGACCTTTCGTCGTTAATAACGAACTTAAGCTTGTTGGCCATGTATCCTCTTTCCATCTATGTCATATTTTGACTCTTCGAATTTTGGCAATCTTGGCCTGAAACCGGTGCTAAGTGGGGTATTTAGGCAATCCCCAACCGCGATTTTTAACTACATCAATTCTATTTCTTACTCTTTCATTTTCACCTCTACTTCAGCACAAAATTAATGTTTCGTTTCCTCTTTCTAGACGCTCGGCTTCAAAACCCCGTGGCTCGGCTTCACATTCAGCTTCTTTTGCTTTACGTTCAGCCTCAAATCGCCGTCTATTTTCTTCACGTTAATATTCCTTTCTTCTCTGTCAAGATATTCTGATTCTGTCCTTTGAACATAATCAACATAATCCCGTCCCTCACCCAAGCCTCTCTCCCAATGATACCCATTTCTCATAATCCATATTTACTATTCAATAAAATAATCAACTTTTACGAAACCCGTTAAATAAACACGTATTTCTCAATAAAAAGGTGTACCCATGTAGCACCGACAATCGTTAATCCAAATATAATCTCTATATAACAATGGCTCCTACAGGGCACCGGCAATGAACCTTTTTTAACAGTAACAACCAGGGCACCGATATTAATCTTCTCGTAGTGTTTAACAACTAGATAAAAGAAAAATTATGAAAAACAACCAACTGAAAACTGGTGGAAAAAACTATTTATTCATCTATTAAACTACATAAAAACCCAAAGAGCTAGAGCTAAGAATTATTTGGCATGAAACATCTTCCAGTGAGAGTCTATCAAGTTTGTTCAAATAAAAGCCCTTGGGTCAAAATTTGCCCCGCCCCGAGGTGGTCATTTCCTACTATGTATATATTAAAAACTTAAAGAATCCTATTTGAAAAAAACCCAAAGAGCTGGAGCTTAGATATCAAGCATGAAACATCTAATGGGTGTCTACCAAGTTTGTTCAAATAAAACCCTACGGTCAAAAGTGGCTCCGCCCCGGGGCATCATTTTCTTAAATGTATATAGTTAAAATAAAAGGGCTTCTTTTAAAAAATCCAAAGAACTAGAGCTTAAATATTTGCATCAAACAAATTCTAGTGATTGTCTACAATTTTCTTTTTAAAGAAAACCCTGGGGTCGAAATGTCGATGGGGTCATTGATTTTCCTTATATACATCATATCATTTGTATCGCCAATAGGGGACGTAAAATGCATTGTTAAATGTGTATTACGTACCGGTGATATTAATATCAAACAACATTGTTGTTGTTGCTGAACTGTGTCGCTCACTGTGTCCGTAATAATTGACATAAATGGTCACTTTACATATGTAGACAATACATTGATAGTTGTCCAATTTTATTATAAAAATATAATCACTTTAACAAAAAAACAATCACAGTATGATATATGTTATGATGCTACAAATCTCGCTGTTTATTTTGTACTACCCAAGGGTCCCCAAAAATTAACATTTTTTTTTATAATGTAAAGATAAAATTTTTCACGTGGTGGAAAAACAGGAAACTGGAGGGAAAAGAAATCACCTTTGGTTTTTTCTTACATGTAAACTAAACCCAAAAAATTTTTATTTTTTCCCAAAGGGAAAAAATCGTAAATAGAAAAGTTTTTTTTAATTTTATTAAATTTTAAAAAAAAACTTACATTATTCAGGTAAAGAAATAGCTATAACCCATGCTTTTCATTTGTGAAAAACATTTTTTTATAGAACACACTGTGGCTAATTTAACCCTTTTACATCATGTCCATCCAAATTTCAGCTCCGTCTGACTTCTTGCACAGCTCAGGTTGTGAATGTGTTAATAACTAGCTAATACATGTATGTTCATATTCATTATTTCTTTAATAATTTTACATTTTTTTATTAAACAAAAACAATTCAACAACAAATATCATTTATATCTTGATTAAATTTTTAACATTTCGTAGAGTTATATAACGGAATCTGTTAAAATCAGAAGTAAGAAGAATTGTCTTTATAAACACAACCACCAATTCAGAAGAATTGCCAGTATAAACATAGCCAGTAAATTAGAAGAATCTCCAGTATTAACACAACCAGCAAGTAAGAAGAATCGCCAGTATTAACATAGCAAACAAGTAAGAAGAATCGCCAGTATAAGCACAGCCATAAAGTAAGAAGGATCACCAGTATAAAAACAACCAGCAAGTAAGAAGAATCGCCAGTATAAACATAGCTAGAAAGTTAGAAGAATTGACAGTATAAACACACAGCCAGCAATAAGAAGAATCGCCAGTATTAACATAGCTAGAAAGTTAGAAGAATCGACAGTATAAACACACAGCCAGCAATAAGAAGAATCGCCAGTATAAACATAGCTAGAAAGTTAGAAGAATCGACAGTATAAACACACAGCCAGCAAGTAAGAAGAATCGCCAGTATAAACATAGCTAGAAAGTTAGAAGAATCGACAGTATAAACACACAGCCAGCAATAAGAAGAATCGCCAGTATTAACATTACAAGCAAGTAAGAAGAATTACCAGTATAAACATAGCCAGAAAGTTAGAAGAATCGGCAGTATGAACACACAGCTAGCAATAAGCATAATCGCCAGTATTAACATAGCAAGCAAGTAAGAAGAATTGCCAGTATTAACATAGCAAGCAAGTGAGAAGAATCGCCAGTATAAACACAATCAGCAAGTAAGAAGAATCACCAGTATAAACATAGCCAGAAAATTAGAAGAATCTGCAGTATTAACACAATCATCAAGTAAGAAGAATCGCCAGTATCAACACAATCAACGAGTTAGAAGAATCGCCAGTATTAACACAATCATCAAGTAAGAAGAATCGCCAGTATAAACACAATCATCAAGTAAGAAGAATCGCCAGTATAAACACAACCAGCAAGTAAGAAGAATCGCCAGTATTAACACAATCATTACAAGTAAGAAGAATCGCCAGTATTAACACAACCATCAAGTAAGAAGAATCGCCAGTATCAACAAAACCAGCAAGTTAGAAGAATCGCCAGTGTTAACATAGTCTGGATATCTATTACAAGTATTAATCACACACCTTTGTACAATTATCAGACAAGTCGAAAAGCCGCGTCTCACATCACATCACACTCTACATAATATATTGAATGAGTGTAAGTTCATTACTAAATTTATTGCATGAGTTGAATAAAATTATATTATGCGAGCCTGAGGCAAGCATAATATTATTATATTCAACGAGTGCAATAAATTAAGTAATGAACTTACACGAATTTAATATTCTATTTATCACATAATCAAAATAAAGACCATTTAAAGTGAGATAAGAGTTATTTTTAATTGACGCGCCTATAGTATAACGCTAACATTTAGCACTTCTTTACACTATGTTTGTATAACACTAATGACATCACGTCAAAATATATGCACGGCCGTGCAATACCATATTTACGGAGTCGCAAAATCGGCACTGATGTGTGTTAAAAATAAATATATATCATATCAATAAACATAAAAGTTAAGTTATGAAAGAAACAGTATAATACTGGAAGTCCTATTTGATAGGAAATAAAGTTATTTGACTGCCTATAGTAAACCATGTGATAAAAATGTGTATATACACTAACATTCTTCGCTTTTGCTGTTACGACATGAACCTGGGAAGTTTATCAGATTCTGGTGTCTAGAGAACCAGCTAAATGTTGTTCATTTTTCCATAATGAAATGATGTATGTGTGCTTCCTGTACTGTCCTGATGATGTCCTATTTAGAAACGAAGTCTAGCCAACAGTCTCTATATCCAAGAGGTTGGAATGTAGCAACTTTTAAGCACAATGATACTACTTATCTTTGCAGGTTAAAGTCCAGTACTAAACGATACATAATGAACAATGAAAACGTCCTAAATCTTTGGTAGTGTTTAAAAGTAACACTGCAACTCAATAATATGTTTGCTCCCTTTGTTTGACTTTATACTGGCAGCACTGGCAGTTCATTATCAGCACTTGCTGTTTGAAACGACCCCTGTTTTCCTAGTTACAGTCACTTCTTTGATGTTTTCTAAATCTTCTCGCCATTAAGGCGCTCCAATGATGAATGGGTGGTTAAAAAAATTTCAGCAAACTTCACAAATTTCTTTTAACAAATACTTATGCAAGTCAGTTTTTTTTTAGGATTTCTGCTGCTTTCTGATTAAACTTTATAACAAAATATGGGATGATAATAGCTTGTTTTTTTCTTCAAAAACTTAAACTGAATGTATACTCTTAAAACACATTTAAGCCGCGTCATGACAAAACCAACATATTGGGTTTGCGACCAGCATGGATCCAGACCAGCCTGCGCATCCGCGCAGTCTGATCAGGATCCATGCTGTTCGCTATCAGTTTCTCTACTTGTTATAGAGTTTGAAAGCGAACAGCATGAATCCTGATCAGACTGGTCTGGATCCATGCTGGTCGCAAACCCATTATGTTGGTTTTATCGTGACACGGCTCATTTATCGTTCCTAAAACATAACCTTCATCAACAAGCTGCAGGTGTTGAAAATTTCATGGAGTATGAGCACTTTTCTTCTTCAGAAACTTTCACAATCTTGTCTGTTAGACCACATATAAATGTCACCTGAAATAATTACATATAATATCAGTGTTCATATTGACTGTGTTATGTAATTTGTGTAATGAAATTTGTATACTGTAATAATTATTTGTGTAATGAAATTTGTATAATGTAATTTGTGTAATCTGGATTTTGCAATTTAATAATATAAATGTATATTGCATAATGTAGTTTCTGTAATGTAATTTGTGTAATGTAATTTGTATAATGTAATTTATGTAATTTTGATTTTGTAATTTAATACTATAAATGTATATTGAATAATGTAGTTTCTGTAATGTAATTTATGTAATATTATTTGTGTGATGCTATTTGCATAATGTATTTTGTGTAATTTAACTTGTGTAATTAATGTAATTTGTGTAATGTAATTTGGATGATGCAATTGGTGTAATGTAATTTGTGTGATATAACTGATGTGATATAATTTGTGTAATGCAATTGTGCAATACAATTTGTATAATGTAATTTGTGTAATGTGATTTGGGTTATGTAATTTCTGTAATTTCACTTGTGTAATAAAATTTGAGTAATGTTACTTATATTTGAGTAATGTAACTTGTGTACTGTCATTTGTGTACTGAAATATCTATGATGTAATTTGCGTTATTTTACTTATGTCTTTTAACTTGTGTAATAAAATTGATGTTATGTAACTTGTGAAATGTAATTTGAGTAGTGTCATTTGCGTAATGCAACTTGTATAATTTTATTTGTGAAAATTAATGTAAATTTTGTAATGTAATTTGTGTTATGTAACTTGCATAATGTAACTTGTGTAATTGATGTAATTTGTGTAATATAATTTGCATAATGCAACTTGTGTAATGTAATTTGTGTTAAGTAATTTGTGTAATGTAACTTGTGCAATGCAATTTGCGTAATCTTATTTTAGTATTGTAGTCTTAGAATAAAATTCAAGTTCAACATTTTGTACTAACCACAGTATTTCTGTGTTTACCCATAGGGCATCTTGATGAGTCACCTTTGTCCATCTTCAAAACAAAATGTCCTGGTAGTTTAATTTTCCATATAGGGCTCTTTCCTGTAATAATATAAAATAATAATTTAGTGGCAAACAAACCCTATAACAAGTAGAGAAACTGACAGCGAACAGCATGGATCCTGATCAGACTGCGTGGATGCGCAGGCTGGTCTGGATCCATGCTGGTCACAAACCCATTATGTTGGTTTTGTTGTGACGTGGCTCATTATTATATTTTTACCTGTTTCTCAAAATAACTGTAGCAAAGAGTGCCTGTCTCATTCAACACACATGAATATTTGTATGTAATCAGAAAATATTGTTCCTGAACAATATTATGTTGCTATTTTAGTAGGATTAAAACGGTTTATCAATTGCATCGTGAATGTGCCATATGCTCTTAAATTTACGTTTCATACAGATATTTTGAAAGCATTTTTTTTTCTAAAAATTTAAACATCTTTTTTCAGCAGATATATACAATGTAGCTTTATACATTTAAAAAAATTCTAAAACTTTTAAATTGAGACGCAGACAGAATCATCCAGTAGTTTTAAAAACATGTCCTGTGACTTGAACACACCCTTGAAGATACAATAAGAGATATTTTGGATATTGTATGATTGAAACAAGTCTAAGTCATTCGTTTGACGTGTTCTTTAATGTTTCCAGAGTTCAATATGACAACAATTGTGACATCTTAATGTTCTAACCTAACCGACATGAATATATGCCCACGTGGGTCAGGTTGGGAAACCATCATTTAATTCTTTATAAGGAGAAAAGTGTTGTTCTTGTGACTGCCTAGTGTATTCATCTCGATCACATTTACAGAATAATAAATCAAAAATTCAAAACGAGGAAATGAAAATTTTGCCAATGTCTCCCTTTAATATGATATTGTCCTTAATTTGAGATCTAAACAAACCTCTGTAACAACTACCTGATAGTAGGTTAGTAGGTTAGCATATAAAAATTGAAATGAAAATAAATCTTACCCAGATCTATTGGTGCTGATGGAAATGCCTGTTGACTGACCGACTTAAAGGGACATAACTTGTACTTGTATTCATGAGCATCATACTCAAAGCACTCTGTTGACAATTTATAGAACACACCATTCGGTCCATATTGCTGTGAAATATTCAAAGAACTCTTCTCAAAGTATATTAATATATGGTGAACATAATTTGATGTATTTGTTCCATATAATTAAGTGGTGAACATAAAAATGTTATTGTACCATAAACATTTGAACATTAATTTTGTAATTGAATGGGAAACATAATTACATGTGATTATGCCATATAAATATTGGTTGAATACAATTACATGGGTGCCAGTTAAAAATATCAGAAAACTTGAAAACCCTGAATTAGACATTATTTTGACTGGTTTTACAAAGAAAAAAAGAGTGCTTTTAGGAGTGTAAAAAACCTGAACTCCAGGCATATGCCTGAAAACTTGTACCCATGCAATTAGATGTACATTTGTAATTGTAACAAATACGAAAGACATCAGTCAGTTAACAAAGTCTGTATGAGCAAAAGTGTAAAAAAAGATATATATTTTTAACACTAGTGACCTTGACCACAATGCATTCTCACTACTACCAAAGGAAAAGAACCATATATACTCAATTTAAGTTCTTAACAAGTATGAAAGACATAGATCAATAAAGACTGTACCAGTAAAAGGGTAAAAAATATTTTTCACACCTTAAATTTGTACCCCAAGACCCTTACACTAACAGGGAAGACATTGGTCAATAAAAAAAACCTGTATAAGCAAAAGTGTAGATCTCTATTTGAAGAACTAACAACCTTGACCTTTAATCCAGTTATTCCAAACTTCAACAAAATGTAGATGTCTACCCATGATTTCTTCCCGATAATTATGATAAATAAAGGCTGTAAGGGCAAGTATTAAAATCTATTTTAAGCACTGGTGATTTTGACCTTTATCCAAGTGACCCCTTTTCCACAAAAAGGTGCAGGTCAACCAAAGATATGTTCTATTAAATATGAAAGACATTGGTATTCAGATAAATGCTGAATGAGCAAAAGTGTAAAAATACATTTTTTACCAATAATGACCTTGATCTTGATCCTACTGACAAAAACTCCAACTAAAGTTAGAGGACATAGATATCTATCTACCAAACCGAAAATGAAGTTGCTCTGTACACAGGAGACATACAAACTGTTAGGGTGTATGGCATTTTTCTACATGAATTAGTAAAACTTACTACTAAAACTAACCGTTTATGTCATTCCCTTCTTTTCTCAATCTTAAACTACGATTATGGATAAAATGCAGCTTATAAACAACTGGGTGTTGGACGGCTTTGAGAGACAAACAGACGGATAGTGAAATTACTATAAGTCTGCAGGGCATGAAAATACCAACAAATAAGTCAGCTGTGGAAAATTGCTACAATTTATTTGATGATAAAAAATAAATTTAAAAGGTTAATCGAAAAACCCTACCTCTGGTTTAGAGATTCTACGCCCTTTCTCTAAATAAGTTTGTTTTAATCTTTTTCCCAGTTCTCGTATTCTGGCATCTTCTTCATTGACCTTGAGAATAGCCTGACAGTCATCTTTACACGGCGCATGCTGTAAACTTCCTGCCATTCTTTTATCTAAAAATATCAATACATGTATATTAAACTATATTTTTGTCACAAGCATTTTGAGACTTAACTATTCAAAATATTTCATAGATGAAATATCAGAATTGCCATTCAAAGTTTTGTCACAAGCAATGTGAGACTTAACTATTCACAATGTTTCATTACACAAGCATTGTGAGACTTAACTGTTCACAATGATTCATTACACAAGCAATGTGAGACTTATCTATTCACAATGTTTCATTACACAAGCATTGTGAGACTTAACTATTCACAATGTTTCATTACACAAGCAATGTGAGACTTAACTATTCACAATGTTTCATTACACAAGCATTGTGAGACTTAACTATTCACAATCTTTCATTACACAAGCATTGTGAGACTTAACTATTCACAATGTTTCATTACACAAGCAATGTGAGACTTAACTATTCACAATGTTTCATTACACAAGCATTGTGAGACTTATCTATTCACAATGTTTCATTACACAAGCATTGTGAGACTTAACTATTCACAATGTTTCATTACACAAGCAATGTGAGACTTAACTATTCACAATGTTTCATTACACAAGCATTGTGAGACTTATCTATTCACAATGTTTCATTACACAAGCATTGTGAGACTTAACTATTCACAATCTTTCATTACACAAGCATTGTGAGACTTAACTATTCACAATGTTTCATTACACAAGCAATGTGAGACTTAACTATTCACAATGTTTCATTACACAAGCATTGTGAGACTTAAGTTAACTATTCACCATGTTTAAAATAAAAAAAAGAAAAAAAAAGTTCCAGAACAAAATATCATTTTGTCATTTCATTCAGGGTTTTATCCCTTTAGCAATGATTTTGTGCATGCGCATTCACTTTTAAGGCAATAAATTAACATATTTATTTCATACAAGCATTTTGTAAGTATACATTCTTAAAATCCAAAGAATAATGTTTGTATCAGATACATGTTGTATATAGCTTTATACACTTCAAATAATGGTTTTGGAGAATGTTAGAAACTTGTCACCTGAAGAAAGTAGCAATCAATGTGAAATAATTTGTCATAGAAGAAGCAATATGTAATAGTATTTGACTCCCATACAAAATACTATTTCACCATACCTGTACATATTGCCAAAAAGCAACAGCTTAAGGTAATTCTTTTTTGATACACCAAAAACGTTCAACAAAATTTAAAAAAACTTTTGAGGCATTTATGAGGCATAATGGGCCACTTCAAAATGATATTTCCTGGCCCTGTGTTCACTAAGAAAAGATCAGGATCAGGATCATGTGATCCTGATTTTATTTTCATTGTTTTATGTTACTTAAATTGTGTTTTGTTAGAATTAAATGGTAAATATTCAGAATGTAAAAATATTCTGATTTGCAAAGAAACCAAACAATTTTGGGATAAAAACAACAAATAATAAAGCAAATACAAAAAGATTCGGATCAATATAAGGATCAATTTTAGGATCAGGATCAATATTTGGATCAACTGTAAAATGTCCGTATCTTGCAAAAATAACAATAAATTTATTCTAAAATTTCATACACTTGCAATTGCAAGTCCAGTTTTATCATGTCAATATTAATATTAGATAATTAATCTATGAAGATAAACAATGAAGAATATTAGAGTTTTTTTAATTTGATCCTGATCTTTATCCTTAAATCTTTGTGAACACGGGGCCTGGTCATCATAGATTTACCTGTTAAATGAACGCCAGAAAATACAGATATTCCAGTCCATTCATCACTTCCATCACAACAGTCACACACGCCATCATTGACCCTTGACCCCAGTATATATTGCGCTTCTATATCAGGGTTTTGAAACGTGCAATAAAATCTATAAATATAAAGAAAAAAAACGAAGTCATAAATAGAGGATTTTGAATGAGTGTTGGTTCAATACTAAATTTATTGAACTTGTTGAATAAAACAATATTATTCTCGCCACATGAAGATATTCTATTTATCACATACCTAAGAAAATGACTGTTTACAGTGACAAAGATCCACATAGCGTAAAGACCCACTAATTGTCACTAAAAAGTGAATCTTTTTCACCACACGCCTACACTGAAATGCTAATATTTAACACATATACGCTATGTTTGTAGGACACAAATGACATATCAAAGGTTGTTGGATAAAAATGGGGTTACTTGCTTGTTAGTAATGTAACGTTACCCTGATAGTGGGTAGGCAGCAGTGTTTGGTTGTAAATGAGGTAAAGTTACCCTGACAGTGTTTGGTAGTTAAGGAGATAAAGTTACCCTGATTTAGGGTAAATACTAGTAACAGTGTTTGGTAGTTACTGAGGTAAGTTACCCTGACTTAGGGTAAGCAGCAGTGTACAGTATTTAATGAGGTAAAGTTACCCTGACTGAGGTTAAACAGCAGTGTCTGGTAGTTAATATGTAATAGAAAGAGCATAATCAGATTGCGGAGTGTTTTAGTGTTCTTTCTCTTTTCTCTCTCACATTCCCTGTTGTCACAATATGAAACCCCAGAAAAAAAGTAACAAATGAAGGAGCATCTGAATATTATATATCTGTCACGTTTCCTTTCTCTGCCGTCACAATATGTAAACCCCAGCAAAAATGAACCAATCAATGGGAGTGCTCAGGAGTGCAGGTAATTAATACCTGCACTCCAGTTAACGCACTGTGCATGTATAAGTACATTGTATACGATTTAAATCTGACGCATTTTCAACAGAAGTTCCCCAAACTTTGATACAAAGTAAAGTTACCCTGACAGAGGGTAAATAACAGTGTTTGGTAGTTAATGATGTAAGGTTACCCTGACTGAGGGTAAATATAGTGTTTTGTAGTTAATGATGTAAGATTACCCTGACAGAGGGTAACCAGCAGTGTTTTGTAGTTAATGATGTAAAGTTACCCTGACTGAAGATAAGCAGCAGTGTTTGGTAGTTTATGATGTAAAATTACCCTGACTGAGGGTGAATAACAGTGTTTGGTAGTTAATGATGTAAAGTTACCCTGACTGAGGGTAAAAAACAGTGTTTGGTAGTTAATGAGGTAAGGTTACCCTGACGGAGGGTAAACAACAGTGTTTTGTAGTACAAAGTTACTCTGACTGAGGGTAAACAACAGTATTTGATAGTTAAAAATTAATGAGGTTAAGTTACCCACACTGAGGCTAAACAGCAGTGTAAGGTATTTAATGTGATAAAGTTACCCTGACTGAGGGTAAGCAGCAGTGTAGGGTATTTAAAGATGTAAAGTTATCCTGATTGAGATTATGGTATTATTTAAACCTACCTAGATTGAGGACAAGCTGAGGTACCTGGTTCATCACTGCTATCATCACAGTCACAATAATCATCATTAACAGAGGAAAAAGGTATCATTTTCTGTAAAGGTATACAAAACATTTGAGCCGCTTCATGACAAAACCAATATAGAGTGTATGCGACCAAAATGGATCCAAACCAGCCTGTGCATCCGCACAGTCTGATCAGGATCCATGCTGTTCACTTACCAACCCTATTACAAGAAGAGAAATTGATAGCGAACAGCATGGATCTTGTTCAGACTGTGCGCATAGACAGGCTGGTCTTGATCCATGCTGGTTGCAAACGCACTATGTTGGTTTTGTCGTGAAGCGGCTCATTTTCATTTATAACTGAAATTGGAAAAATTGAAAAAAACAAATACACATGTATCTGAAAAGCATGTTATACAATAAAACAATTTTATTTAATATATTATCACCTTAGTGCAGTAATGAGTTAAAAGTCTTTCTAAATTACAAATGTAAATAGGTGTTAACCAGTTATTGCAATAAAGTGACGATATGTATTTATATATTTAAATTTTAATTTAAAGACTAAAAGTAATACAAGCACTTAAACCTTTAAACAATGTTTTCTTTAATTGGTATATAATATAATTCAAACAGTATAAGTTATTTCCTCACCGCTGTGGGTTCGAATCCCGACAGGGACTTTGGATTCTTTCATGTGAGGAAGCTATCCAGCTAGCTTACGGAACGTCGGTGGTTCTACTCAGGTGCCCGTACGTGCCTGAAATAATGCATGGAAGGGTACCTGAGGTCTTCCTCCACCAGTAAAGCTGAAACGTCGCCAAATGACCTATACTGTGTCGGTGTGACGTAAAACCCAATCAAAAAAAAAAAAATTCAAGTTATTTAGAATCACTTAAAACTACCTACCTTTGAATCAAGACACTGAAATTTTCCTTCAGAATTTGGTTTATAATCCTCCACATGTGTCAAGTGAATACCTCTAACTAATTTTGTGAAATCATTTATAGATTTCTGTTTATCAACTGTTTTAACAACACTATCTATAGGCACTTTTTTACCTTTGGCAACGGGAATATCTTTCACATATTTCAGATCTGACTTTGGGTGAAAATCATCTAATACTTTACCATTTTGTTGTTTTGATAACTGTCTCAAGTCATGTTTACTAGAAAAATTGAGCACTTTCATTGAGAATATTTGGAAGCACAGATATATTATCCCAGCCACTGCAATCAGTGATAAAATTCTGTACTTTCTTCTTACAAGTGGCAAGTTCATTGCTGAGTAATTTGTTGAAACATGTGTCTAGGACTTCTGAAATTTAAAGTTACATGTTTAGAAATTATGTATGGAATTTAAAGATCCTGTATGTTATAATTAAGGTTGTATACCACACTAAAGTGAAATTTTATATATGTGTATAATTATGCTTATAAAAACAATTTTCAAACATCAAAGAATATGTAAAATAAATTATATGTACTGCAAATATTTGTATGCATTATAATTATGTAATGATTAAAATATATGCATTCATTTCTTATTGAAAAATTTGACTTTGAATTTATGGAAAATAAATTTCTTATTACCTCCCTTTATTTACATGAAATGTTATATTTGGTAATATCTTTACAAATAATGATTTTTGGAACTTACAATATTGATAAATCTTATTTTGAGCATCATCTTAAAGTTTATGATTTAAAACCATAAAGAAATTTGTGTTACAGGATCTTTAACACAAAGAACATCAGTGGAGGTTACTTTTCTATAATTCTTGATATAAAAATTTATCAGTCTAAACTTCAGTTATTGCTCAGAGACATGTTTTTATGCCTTCATAACAAAACAAAAGCCATCAGAGGAGCATCGTGCTCCACTTTTCTCAGTGTTGGATATTAAAGGGACTCCACTGAGGTTTAAAAGCCTAAAAACATAACATTTGAATTTCTTACATAAATGAGCTGGGGCACTTTAAACAGAAATATATGCAAAGATAGTTAAGAAATATACTTTGAAATAAATTGAAAATTGTATTTTTATGCTTTTCTTAGCCCGATTTGAGTGAAAAGCGTTTAAATGCTTTTCATTTTGGGTCATTTTTTTACAATTTGAATAATTATTCTGGAAAAACGAAGTGCGCAAATGATCTGAAATTTTGCACAAAGATTAGTGGTCTAAACCTACATCAAATGGTACATTTATCTGGAAAAAATATTTTCAGTCCCATCATGTCAAAAAACCTCAGTGGAGTCTCTTTAAACTGCACAATTTCTAGGTAAAGCAATAATTTGACTTAAATGAACTCCACTGAGATCTAAAAACATAAAAAATATAATTTCTTTACATAGATCAGCTAGGGCATTGAAAACAGAAAAATGTGGAAAAAGAGATAACATAGAAATATACATAGATTAAAAGAAGTGGCTAGCCGTATGGGTCTATACGGCTAGCCAAAAGTTCTAGCCGTATGTGAGTCACATACGACTAGCCAGGACGCACTGTATTGTCTAGCCGTACGGCACTTTTCAAAATTATATGCATATGTTATTTTGTGTCTTTAAACTAGGATTATAATCAAGTTTCTGCATTTGTCCTCGTGTGTTCACTTTAACAAAGATGCTCTGTCATTTTGTAAAAAAATGAATACGAACTAGCGTTGTATAATCTATCTTGTTAAAAGTGTCAAAGTTGCATGTTATAAGTTATACCGTTGATTTTCATGCTTATCATTTGTTGTTTTATTTGTATGAAAGATGAATTATTAAATCATTTTTGTTTATTAAGCTCATGGATCGAATAAATATTGATCGTAGTGGAATAAATAAATAGATAAAAAAGAACATTGAAAAAGAAAACGGTGCTAAGCAAAAATAATTGTATAATTTTTACATAAAAGCACAATCAATTGATTAGCCTTAATTAAAGCCTATCTAAGGACTGACAATGGCATTTTAGAATGCGTTTCACGGAACATGCAAACTTTCCTTAATATGATGGACAAACTTCTATACCGTCAGTAATTGACGCAATTATCAGAGCCCAACAACAATTATTTTCGGTGTTGTTTTTTTTTCCATTTTAAAGGTGTCGAAAATTAAACTTAATGAAACCAAAAAGGATTATTATCAAAACTTTGTAAACTATTTCAATTGTTTAAATGCAACCAGATGACAAAGATCGATAGCCAACAATGCGAGAGTAAACATACGAAGACAATTGCTGTTTCTTGGTTAAAATCCTCGCTTAAAGTCATAAAGTAACATATGCATATTTTCGACTTCCATATAATTTTGAAAAGTGCCTTACGGCTAGCCAATACAGTACGTCCTGGCTTGTCGTACGTGACTCACGTACGGCTAGAACTTTTGGCTAGCCGTACGGGCCCGTACGTGACTCACATACGGCTAGAACTTTTGGCTAGCCGTACAGGCCCGTACCGCTAGCCACTTCCTAGATTAAAATAAATCAAAAATTGTATTTTTGTGGAATTCTTAGCCCAATAATTTTCCAAGTCCTTAAAAAATATCTTACATATACAAAGTATAAAACAAAATAGGTTAAATAACTTCTTTATGATCTAATTTATTACTCCAACACCTTTCAGTATACATTTCATTCAGTTTCCAAAGAAAACTTCAAAGTATAATGTTCACTGTCAAAGAATTGTCAAAATACAAATCCCAGAAACAGAATATTAAATCCAAATATATAGAATAAAGGTACCGGCGCAATAATTTTGAGCAAAATGAAGATCTCGGACACATTTCTGTTAAGAATTTTACATTGCAACATATTTTTTAAGGACTTCAAAAATTATCTGTCATATAAACATGAAAAAGGGGAAATAATTCTCAAAAAAGTGACAGTTACCTTCTGTTTATGTTATAGCGAGCTCGACGAGCTGGCCCGAAGGGCCCGCTCGCAAAGCGAGCTTTACGGTAACGCGAGTACCTGCTAAGTGATGATTTTGAAAACTTTCGTCCGAAGTACCGAATTGGACACATCGCAACTTTTCGAATTAAAAGATAACGATAAAAACTGAGGAATTCTGACTGAAAACGGCAATCTCCACGCAGTGATCTCCCCTTAATGCTTCGGCGTAGATCTCTGCCACCAAGGTCCCGATATATCAGAATTTCTGATATACTATATTTTTTTCAAAAATTGTTTTATTTACTGCTTTTATCTATCAGTTAAGTTTTTTCTCATTGATTAAACAATGTTTATGGATAAATAAATAAATAATATGAATATTTAGAAATAATTTTAAAATTATGAGAATATTTTCTACCGAGACAATATTTTGATATTTTATATTTTTTAGCTTTTGAATTTATTTTTCGTTATTTTGTACACTTTTGATAATTTTTTGATAAACTATATCGAACGTAGGCACTAAAAGTTAAAAATAAAACAGAAAGAGAAAAATGACGTTAGATTTTCTATGTAACGGTCGATATTTACATTTGAATTTCGACGTTACGTCATGTGACTTTCATCATCATGTGACGTCTTTGAAGGCAGTGATTACAATTCTGCCAAGGGAGGTAATCACTGTGAGGAGTTTGTGAAAACGGATGTGTAGACTGGTCACCCGCGCACGTCTATAGGAACCATAATTGGACAGGGAACCAGAACAACGGAAGTTGTGTATAAAATAACGAATGACAGTTTTAAAACGGAAAATGTAAAATGAAACTTGAAAGAGCCATTTTGTTTGAAAAATCTGATAAATAAAAACAGTTTTTTGTCGAATTTTGTTGTGAAAACTATCTAGAATGAAAGAAAATGGTCTAACTAAGAAAATGAATCCGAACACCAATATCTTTTATTCAGTCGTTAACGCTGTACAGACGTTTAAAGTATTGTTTACGTGACGTCACAATGTAGCGCCAAACAGCACGTGCAAAACAATCAAATCAAGTACGCTTTTTCAATGTCGCAAACGTTTTAAATTTAACATTTATTTCACTTTTAATAAACTTTATTTCGCTTGATAAATTATAGAGTGAAATAAAATAAACAAACAAAGTTTTATCAACGTTTCCAAAACTCGTTATTAATTTAACGACAGGGACGGAGCCATATTTAACACAGTACGTGTGACGTCACACGCACTGGTCACTGCATTTGAAATAAAAATGAACGATTATTTCATACTATTTGACGTTAAAAGTACATCGAGCTCGCTTTGAGGCTTTGCCTTTTTCATATTACATTATGTTCAATAAACAAACAAAGTTTAAAAGAAATATCTTGATTATTTTTCTAGAAATATGATTTTTTATGTCATAAGCCTGATACGGCATTTTCACCAGCCTGTTAACTGATGATTATCATAAGTATTATTATCATAAGCAGCTGCAGCATTAATTAAGCATAACAATGTTTACAGGTTTTTTCTAATTATCTGCATGTACCATCAAAAGCTTAAAAATCAACATTAAACTGAAGTATAGAATTAAAACAGGGTAGAAAATATGACATACCTGCAAAGTAAATTGTTATTTACTAATGTTTTCCGCATGCCTAAGGCAAGACAATCCGTTGACAACAATGTTGACAAACACCATGGGCGCAGCCATTTTGTTCACAGCCACGTATGTCACATGATCTGGCAGATAGACTATATGCCGTGCTTGTTTTTGTTCCTGAATCCCGTACCATATCCGATAAAAAAATCTTTCTTTCTTTTCTTTCTTTCTTTCTTTCTTTTTTTCTTTCTTTTTTTCTTTCTTTCTTTCTTTCTTTCAGAAACAGGGATTAAACAACAACTGTTCTTTCCGTACTTTACAGTTTGCAGAGATTTAGATAAAATGAAACTTATAGACTTTATTTAAGTGGAGGAAGGAAAGTGGACTCTTTATCCGGAGGTCGTGGGCTCAAATCCAACTATATATATATAGTGTCAGGATGTCGACTTCTGCAATCTGCACTTGTACCACTGGTTTATGATAGCAGTCAATAAACAGAACAACTACTTTGATAGCAGTCAACAAGCAATTATCATAGTATTGCAATCAATCCATAAGTCCCCTACCAGTTACAACCCCAGCAACATTCTGAAGGGACAGTGGTCATTGAATTATGCCATTAAATGAATGAATGAATGAATGACATGACATGAATGAATGACATGAATGAATGACATGAATGAATGACATGAATGAATGACATGAATGAATGACATGAATGAATGAATGAATTAATGAATGACATAAATGAATGACATGAATGAATGAATGACATGAATGAATGACATGAATGAATGACATGAATGAATGACATGAATGAATGAATGAATGAATGAATGAATGAATGAATGAATGAATGAATGAATGAATGACATAAATGAATGACATGAATGAATGACATGAACTTAAATGTCTTGAGTTCTTAGTTTGTCTATATCTTAGTAATTTGTTAAGTTTTCCTGCCTACTACAGTAATGAAATTATGTTTATACAAGAGATAATCAGACGATCCAATTTTTTCAGGATGAATATTTATAACTAATGTTTCAACTTTTCTCTATTTTAAGTAAATTTGTTGGAAAAGTTCTTTAAAAGTGATGTCAGGAAACAGATTTTAGGAACGGACAGACAGGACTAACTGACAGACACTCTGAGGGTATATCTTTATGGACGCTAGATTTATAACCCTTGTCATATTTTTATGATGTTGGAATTTGAAGTAAATGCTATAAGAAATGAAGAAGTTTGAGTAAAAAATAAAAGTTTCTTGACAAAAATCTAAGTTCAAGGGGAATCCTGGAAATACTTAAGGTAGAATAGTATTGAACCTTCTCCAAAATGATTTGAGTGAAAATAAAACGCTAGATAATATGAATTTTGAAGTACATGTAGATACATTAAGAAATAAAGAAGTTATAAAAAAACATCATTTTTTCATGAATATTCTTAGTTCAAGGGGGTAAATCTAATCAGATTGTGCTAGAGTTGTAAACTTTGCTTCGATGATCTGAAACATAATATTTGAAGTTTGAAGTAAATACCTTAAGAAATAATTAATGAACTTATAGTGAAAACCCGTAAAATCTTGAATCAGAAATCTTGACAACGTCGCCGATGCTTTGCGAGTAGGACAGCACTCAATATACTCCCTATAGTATTTATCATTTATCTTAAAGCTATTTGTTGCCATAACAACAAAAAATTTCAACATAGAGTGAAATGAAAAAGACGTGCATAATCTCCAGACGGTCATCTTCCCATATTTCAAGTTTCCTAAAATATGTTCAGTACTTTTTGCGTTATCACTGAATCCAGTTTATGTGTTAATTAGCCATAATTTCAGTCTACTTGTTGCCATAGAAACCAAGTTTTCAACACAGGAAGGAAAGAAAAAGACGCGCATAATCTCCAGACTGCCATCTATCCATATATCATGTTTCATAAAAATGTATTCAGTACTATTTTCGTTATCGCGGGATCCAGTTTTGTCGACGGACTGACGGATGCACAGACGGAAGGAGGGTTAATCTGTTAAACCGTTAGGGGACTAGTAAACAGAAGCAAAGATTTTGAAGCGCGAAACTTAAAATGCTATCATTTGTAGTCGTGAAGGTCAAGTGCTGTGTCAAAACAGGGTCTTTTAAATAGTTACACTTCATTGACATAGGTTATAATAACCAATGTCGCACAATTTAAAACGCTTCGTCAAATGAGCCTGAATCAGTGAAGAGGATTCAAATAGTGCAAAACATTTTTTCCATTTTTTTTCTGAAACTGGGCTGGGAACTTTTTCCAAAAAAAAAAATGAAATGACTTGGAAAAGGCCTGAAGAAATGGCATGAAGGCATGCAGTGTTTTGGCCGACATTTTTCTATGACAGGCCTAGGAAGCTCAGTGAAGAGCCAGGCTCCAATAAACAAGGATTAAGTGACCTACATTTAACTTATTACCCTTTTACTGATATTCACTGGTTATGTTCCTTTTTATATAAAACATCCGCATTCAAGGGCGTCTAGGGACGGGGCTTCACCTTAAGTCCTGTGTCCGTGACTTTTGAAAGAAATGAATAAGGACAAAATTAATGGCTGCTTAACATTAAATATGTTTACTTTTCAAGATCATTTGTGATAATGTCGACATGGCTAGCTTTTGTGTTTCGTCGGTATTTATTTGTACAAAAACGAATTCACTGTTTCAGTGTTTAAATATTTGGTATACACAGGGTCTTTCAAATAGATTTCTATCTGAAAGACGCTGATATACCAAAGACATTTACCAACAACTCGTGTCATATAATGTAACAGGGACACAATCTGTTATTATTTGTCATTAAGAGAGTTGTTTCCCTTGGACCAGTGTTTTTCTATGGGTCAATGGTTATGATTTCCCGCCAGTTTGATCATGTGACTATTGTGTTCATTTGAGCGAGGAGACATGTACATTGTCCTTATGGTTTTTAATTTTTTGTGATTTATGTAATATCATTATTATTTATAAGATAATAACAGCACACTGGAGAGAGAGAAGAGTGTATATTATTAGTTATAAAGATTCTTGACAGGTTATATGGCCCTTTATAAACGGTTGTCTGTATATATAACCCGAGCCGCTAGGCGAGGGTTATATTGCAAACAACCGTTTATATACGGCCATATAACATGTCAGAAATCTTTATGACGAATTTATAATACAGCAAGCAGCATTTTTAGAGGATTAAAGCGCGATTTCTTCATAAATCGACAGCAGCCGTGTATATAAAGCTATATAAACGTCAAGATTATCCAATGAAAAGCGACGTTACAAACGTGCAGTATTATAATGTATTTGTGTAAATGTTGAAGTAAACACTTATTTCCATAAACTGAGTGTGGTTAAGAGGTTACCAGGTTAACTGGTTATAATTAGTGCTGAAAACTTGAAGATTGATTGTCTATTGATGTCTAAGATACATGCTGTGCCAACAGAAATAAAAGCTTCAGAACCTACGAAATCATTGACTTTTATTCACCCTTTCAAACTGATAAATTTCAAAGGAGTTACAATAAGTAGTTGAAATGTGGTTAAGACACTTTTAAAGTGCCTAGCTGGTCCATTTATTTATTATATGATAATAGATCGGCAATGTCTCAAATATAACAAAATTTAACACAAATAAAGTTGTTAGGCTTTAGTGTACATCTGGGTAATTTTTTGTCCCAGCTAGTAAACATGTAATTATTAACAACACAAAACACAAAAATTGGCACCAATACGTAAGCATGGTTCTCATTCTCATGTAAGATATTTATAACGCTGGTTAAAATATACATGATGTCTACTTAGCAGTCATATATATGCGCCATTTGACTTCTTTCTTGGTCCGTCTACTTTCAGTTAAGCTTGTTTCTGCTATAGAATTGCACAGTTTCGGCGTTATTTTAACACAAATTACCTATTATTTGCACATTCCTACTTTACTGGATATTCACGGTGATTTATCAGACACGGTTGAGACTAATGAAAATCAAAGCGCTGCAGGCACTGAAGTATTCATTAGTAACACTTCATTATTGACAACATGAGGTCAAACTAATGAAAATCAAAGTGCTGCAGGCACTGAAGTATTCATTAGTAACTCTTCATTATTGACAACATGAGGTCATCATTAACAAAAAATGGGATAATAAATAGATAACATACACAGACTTATATCAGGAAAGTGCTTTATTCATAAATAAAAATTATGAATTACTGTACGCAACATGTATACTAAATACAGATATTGGAAAAAAATCACATATACTAATAAAATCATTTAACAGTGAATATTATTTTTTTAGAAATAAAAAAAAAATATTTATACACATTCAAACACATAGTATATTATATATAAGTATGCTTGCAGAATTTGTATAATAATTCTATACATTAATATCAACAAATGTATATATAACAAAGTATATAACTGTTAACAACAATAATGTCTCTTGGGATTACATGTAATTATAACCAGGTATAATAATAGAATGCTTTAAGTTTTCAATTAAAAAAAACTTGACATATGAAACATAACAGACATTGCAAACAAATAGTGTGTAAAAGGTGTTAAAAAAACTGCTCGACTACTAATTAAACAATGTGTTCTCACACTGTTTTATAATTCTCTTTCGCAAACTACTGTGACACAAACATAGTCTACAACTATACAATAAGTATACACAATGTATATATGGTTGAAACACTTGAATACACTAGGTTCAGAAATTGTGTAACACTTGAATACACTAGGTTTCAGAAACTGTGTAACACTTAAACACACTAGGTTTCAGAAATTGTGTAACACTTAAACACACTAGGTTTCAGAAACTGTGTAACACTCGAATACACTAGGTTTCATTAATTGTGTAACATTTAAATACACTAGGTTCAGAAACTGTGTAACACTCAAATACACTAGGTTTCATTAATTGTGTCACATTAAATACACTAGGTTTCATAAATTGTGTAACTGAAACCTAATGTATCCTTGAATACACTATGTTTCAGAAATCGTGTACAATTTGTTATACAAATTAAATAACGAAATGGAGCCAGAATAACATGCTGTACTGCTTGAATACAAGAGGCTCTACAAGCTGTATATATGTATAGTACAAAATATGACATAACATAAGTACTACATTATGATTCAGATATCGAACACTGTTGTTAACATACAAGAAGATTAAATACATGTATATTTTGTTTTAATAAAAAAGCTCTTTAAAGGGACTCCACTGAAGTTTTTTGACATGAGGGGACTGAAAATATTTGTTTCCAGATAAATGTATCATTTGATGTAGGTTAAGACCTCTAATCTTTGTGCAAAATTTCAGATCATTCGCGCACTTCGTTTTTCCAGAATAATTATTCAAATGGTAAAAAAATGACCCAAAATGAAAAAGCGTTTTAAACACTTTTGACTCAAATCCGGCTAAGAAAAGCATAAAAATATAATTTTCAATTTATTTCAAAGTATATTTCTTAGCTATCTTTTCATATATTTCTGTAATCCCAGCTCATTGTAAGAAATTCAAATATTATGTTTTTAGGCTTTTAAACCTCAGTGAAGTCCCTTTAACATACAAGAAGATTAAATACATGTATATTTTGTTTTCATAAAAAAGCTCTTTAACATCATACATTATGCTTTTATAATTTACATCATAGCTTCAAAATGTCATATATCAGAGCTTAAATATTTCAAATATTCGAACTAAAATATGCCAAATATCAGCCTATAGATATGCAATATAACACAGTTAAGAAACATTTACAGTGAGTTTCTAAATATCATAATATTATATCAAACTTAGAATTATTATATTCAAGCTTAAAAATGTCACACAACAAAGTTGCAAAATATCATATATCAGAACAGAATTTTAAAGCGTAATATATCAAAGCGCGATAAAAAAGTTCTCAAAAAAAAAAAATCATATATCAGAGCTTAAATATGCTAAATATCTATAGGTATGTAAGCTTTATTATAGAGTCGATACCTAATAACATACCTTAGATATATATAAATGTGTTTTATGGAATGTTAATGTTAATGAGCTTAGATACACTTTTTATATCAAAGCTTAAATAATCTACATTTCATTTTTGTAAATAAGCTTAGTATGTACAAGGTATATAGACAGAAAATAACAGATTATGCTACATGCCTTGTGAAAGTGGTCGAGTATATGAGCCACACCATTACAAAAACCAAACATAATGGGTTTGCGACCAGTATGGATCCAGACCAGCCTGTGCATCCACGCAGTCCGATCAGGATCCATGCTGTTTGCTTACAAACCCTATAACAAGTAGAGAAACTGATAGCGAACAGCATGGATCCTGATCAGACTGCGAGGATGCACAGGCTGGTCTAGATCCATGCTGGTCGCAAACCTATTATGTTTGTTTTGTCATGGCACGGCTCAAATGTATATTGTATACATGTATACAAATTCCAAAGTGTAAACTTCTATAAATTTAACAATATTCTGGTTTTTGCCAATTATATTATTGTCTAAAACAGGGAAAACAAAACAAGACACAAAGGTATATCATGAGATTAAGCTATGTTGAAATTTAAATATAAACAGGAAAATCATGTGACAGACACATAAGAGCATAACAATGTGACAGTAAAACCAATATCAATGTGACAATCTGACAGAGTGATCCCTATGTCACAGGCAAATTGTCATTCAGCAAACAGACACATATGATCTTACAGAAATTATGACATTTATGATGCATTCTACAAAAACAAACTTTTATAGCTATACAAACATTAATGAAATACCTACACACATAACACATTTTAACAGCCATATTGTAATTGATGTCACAGTCAAAAATGAGAAATTGTCACAGTCATATATGAGAACTTTCTACTTGAAAACATTCACATGACTGCCTCACATACATTTCACAGCAACATAATTTTATACATGTATATGTGAAATTCACAATTGTAAACATTCACATGACTGCCACACATACATTGATGTGGCAGTAGTATAAATATGTATGTAACATCCACACATATATTTATATGATGATGTTAAAAGTATACATTTGCCAGTAACTCATATATTCACCTGGTATTACAAGGCATTTTTGTGACTGTCAACTTATAGACCCTTTAAGCGACTACCATTTGATATTATCTTATATGATGTACATTCAAGATTTTGACCGTCAGGCATACAATTATGACACAGTAAAGTGTGTGAAATACACATACATAAATGTAACAGCCTTGCTTACATTTATATTGCAGTCACATATATTTATGTAACATATAATATATACCCACATGTACGTGGCAGTGATAAATTCACACATTTCTTCATGTAAATGTCACACTTATATCATGTATATATATGATACATTCATACATTTCTTAATGTAAAGGTCACACATATATCATGTATATATATGATAAATTCACACATTTCTTCATGTAAATGTCACACATATATCATGTATATATATTAGGGCCGGGAATTTTATTCGAATATTCGAATATTCGAAACACTATCGAATATTCGAACATTGAAAAACGAATACGAATATTCGGAAAAAAAATGTTTTATTATTTTTGATGTTACTTTCAAATTCCAATTAAGATCGTAAATTAAACCATTGACCTTTACTTGACCAGGTGTTCACACGTTTGTATGACACGTGTCAACGATTATCGCCAATTAACTGTGAAAACTTTGGGGACTAGAACCTGTTTCACAGTTTCCAATTTACCTGTTTAACAGTTTCTAATGTAATACTTTCTGATATTAATTATCTTATTTATTGTTTTCTGTGCTATAAACTTTCCGATTAATCAATAATTGTCTTAAATTTTGTGAAGACGAAAAAATCGACACGCATTAATCGGTGCTTTATGAAAGCATGGTAAGCGTCTATATTCCGTCAGAATATATTTATTCCGTAGAAATTAGACTCCTTGTGACATTTACTGTGTTATAGCTAAATTTATCTTAAGAATATTTCAAACCTTATCTAAAATTATAAATAAATAAAAAAGATATTTAATACAAGTTAAGTTTCAATATAATTATGAGTGATGATTCATATTACTGTCAATCAAGTCCACGTGAGTTACCTCCCGTTAATAAGACATACGATCAGCAGTCGGATCAACTTGAAGGAAATCAAATTATGAATTTATTTCAAAAGTAAATATAAATTAAAAACTTTTTACATAGTTATAAATATATTTTTAATCGTCGATTATTCCAAGCATTTTAAAGTAGTATAGTATTCGACGCAATCAATTTCGGATACGTATACGTCACAGAGAAATATTGAAACAAATGTTGTAAAAACGAATATTCGAATATATTCGAATATGGAAAACGAATATTCGAACATCAAATTCCTTATTCGTTCCCAGCCCTAATATATATATATATGATAAATTCACACATTTCTTCATGTAAATGTCACACATATATCATGTATATATATATGATAAATTCACACATTTCTTCATGTAAATGTCACATTTATATATGATAAATTCACACATGTCTTCATGTAAATGTCACACTTATATATGATAAATTCACACATTTCTTCATGTAAATGTCACACATATATATGATATATTCATACATTTCTTCATGTAAATGTCACACAAATATATGTGAATTATTTGTGCCACATGGATAATTTATTCGAAATCAGCATCCAAATATATGTGTGTGGCATTTATACAATAAAGAGCTAGGTTCACTAACCATGGATTTTTGCCCAAGATTTTGGCAAAAAATAATTTGATGAAAAGTTCTTGTTTTTAGGTTTTATTTAAAAGTTCAATCCTTAAACTGTTAAAAAAATATGAATTTAAAGACATATGTTTACATTTAGTATGATTTATGTTCTATGGAAATACCCCTATTTCCAGCAAAATTAGGAAAATTCACGTATTTTGGGTGTTTTAAACGAAAATTAAAGTATCAGCACAGTCCAGCCCCAACACAATCATTACACCATTGTGTTGTAATGAATCAAAGGCTTTAACTATATCAATATAAAGTTGGGGCTTGCCTGTGCTCTATTCCAAAATTAGATTTTTATCTAATATCTAAACGTCATTTTCTGACATTAATTTCAGTAAATGCAAATCATGGAGCATGTATATTGCACTCAACATTATTAATTTTGTATTCTAAGTTGTTGAAATATGATTCATAACATATATTTTAATAAATGTTTGCAGAAAATCATTTCTAGTCAATTAAAGGCACTTTCACTAAAATAAGTACGATTATGTTTTGGTACGAGTTCGACGGTTTCCACTGTACATAACGGTTGTAAATAAAACTATGGCAAGTTAAAAGAATTATATGTAAACGCTTATAAATAAATGCTGAAATCCTACTTATGCCTAAAATATTTCATTCTTAGAATTAGCAAGGTCTTGTTATGTTATTTTTTTGATTCATTGAAAGAAGTTATGCTGAATACTTGATCTGGGTCCGGTTCTTTCGCCCTCACAAAAAACAACAACAACAACAAAAAACAACTGTGGTCGTTTAAACACAGTGATTAAGAGGTTTTTATGTCTTTTTAAAAGGTAGATAATAAGAATTCAATTTACTGTGTGAAAACAAAATTATTGCAAGTCTCAAAACAATTTAAAGATACTGTATGTAGAGTATTTAAACTTTATAATTCCACATCGTCTGCATTGATGTAAAACTACTTGTTAAATGATGTCATAACGTCTCGGAATGTGGCATTAGCTCAGTGGTAGCATGGGAGCCTCTCACCCAGGAGTATCGAGTTCAAAACCTTGATCATGAACTCTTTTTTCTTTTTTTTTTCGTTTTAATAATTAATAAAATAGATAAATAGTGCTTTTTCAGTAAATAATATGTTATTTCATTAATGTATTTATTCCCTAAGATTTTTAGCATTTTAAGTCAATGCTATTTCATAGTTATTAAGGTATTAAAGATTTGTTAGACATTTAATTGCTTAAATAAAAGTTCAACAAGAAGTTTTAAATCTTATTAATTTAGTATTATTCTCATTAAAAAAATATTCACAAGAAATTGCCAAAGCAGGAAATATGTTAGGAGTCAACGGACGAAAAGTCTTCAGTACACTTTCCCAGGATGAGAAAAACACAAGGTATTAAGCTCTAGCTGTTTCCAAGAAAGTCTTGACTTGTCCTTTTTCACAATTCAAAAGGATCCTTTTATTTTGTGCACGAAATTGCAGAGCATACATGTAAGCAGCCATAACTACATGAATTGGATTATCTACACGAATGACAGCATTGATGTGTATTACTGCCTTTCTTATGGCTGGTGCACATGTAGTTAGAATGTGTTCCGATGTATCCACCGTAACATGGTATCTCGCATATGGACACCATGAGGAGTGTTGAGACTCAGTCAGGAGTGAGAAATTGGTCTGATAATTTTTCTGATCATGTAGCGGTATTTTGAAATTGATAGCCATTCAATACAGTGTGAAAGAGAATCGTTAAAAGGAACAGTAATAGAGACAATGCTAAATTTAATTTTTGATTGTAGGCTTCCTTATGTTAAATGTTAAATGTACAACCTTTATGTAGATGTAAGGGCATATTGGAATGATATAAACCAAATCTTACTTAGAGTTGTTTTATGTCACATACATAATGAATACATGTAAATAGAAATTTTATGCCCTCGAAGGATGGCATGAAAGATGGCATATTAAAATCGAACCGTCCGTCTGTCAGTCTGTCATTCCCTCAGTCATTCAGGCTTTATACATATAGACAGTGGTGGTCATGTCCGCTCTGATTCAGTATGCATGAAAGGATTTTAATTTTTCTTTCATATATGAAATAACCATAGATGTATGGTGTGTCGTGAACAAGACTGGTTTCTATGACTTAGGTCCAGGTAATTGTGGGGGTTCAAACTTTGTCAATTTTGATGTTAATATTCATATAGGCAGAGATGGTCGTGTCTGCTCTAAAAATAATATGCATGAAAGGATTATACTTATTTTCACATATGAAATTATCATAAATGTATGATGTGTTGCCCTAAAGACCCGTGTTCCTACGCCTTAGTTTAAGGTCACTGCTGGCGTTTAAACTTTTTCAATATTTATGTTATATACATATAAATGGTGGTTGTTGTGTGTCCGCTCTGTAACTTCCATATACATGTACATGAAAATTTCAATTTTTATTTAAAAATATAAAATCACCATAGATGGACAATGTGTTGAGAACAAGACCTAGGTTTCTTTGTATAACTTATACAATGTAGTTCACTGCTGGGGTTCAAACTTTGTCAATTTTTACCACCACACTTAACATGTAATAGTTGGTTTAGAACTAGAATCCTTTAGGGGCATTTGTCACGTTCTGTGACAGCTCTTGTTTTTTCTCAGTTCTCATATCGTCATGGATCATTACATTACAATTGTAATAAAAGTCTGATTTCCATAATTATAAATAAAAAAATAACAATGTAATAAAAGTCTGATTTCCATAATTATAAATAACACAAATCGTTTTCTGGATTTGGCTGTATCATAATTTATAAAAGAAAATAGTATCGAATTTGCAGTTCAGTATCAAATATTACGTATACTCCGAAAGAGCATACAGTCAAACATTATTTTTACTTGACAAAAAAATTCTAACGTACTTTTATATCTATAAATTTACTTAATTTAGGCTGACTTTTACACTATACATTGGAATAAGTCAACAACTCCTAGTATTTACATACTATTTGCTTACATGTATATAGTTACTCAGTGTAAGTTTAGTTAGGTAAGACAGAAATACCTATCTGTTTTGTGTTATTATAATATAATAATAATAATAAAAATAATATTTATTTTATTATTATTATTATTATTATTATTATGTTCAACGTCCTTGTCTAAAGACTGACTAAAAAGACCGTTAAAATTGCGATTGATTCTATACACCCTTATTTTAAGCGTAATGTAAGAAGTAGATGAATATAACAAGCAAATTAGACATTTATTATTAAAAAATGAACAAACTTACAGTATTTATAAAAGTAAAAATAAATACATTTAGTTAGGCGAAAAATAATATGCATGAACATTTTTATTTCTAAATATCCAAATTTGGAATATCCGAAACGTGCCCCATTTATCTTTTATATTAGTTTTTTGACACAATAGTCTAATTTTAACTAAACTATAATTTTGTTTACAATATATAAGAAATATATTGCTATCTTTATGAGTTTAATTCAGTCAAACACACAAATTTATTAGTCTTGTATGAAAATTGTCGTCAAATTTGTGATTTAATTGAATTAAGCAGGTGCTCTAATTATGACGTCATTATGTCGTCATAGTAACCAGAAATGCCTAATAAATGTCTATTTTGAAAATGTAACACATTGTATTATACACCTTCAGGTTTTTGTCAATATCTAAGATGGGGCCATTTTTGGTGCTTAGTGAACCTTGCTCTTTCTTGAAGAAGTGTAATTCATATGGCAGCCATATGGTATAACAATCACCGTAATGATTACACCCATATAGCATTTATGCATAAAAACATACTTTAAATCATGTAGTAAATTTTCCCTACAGTCTTACCAAAAAATTTCTATAAAGGTAGCAAGGTTTTAACTAAAAAGCTTTTAAATGGACTTTACAGACATAACAGATCAAAGGAAACAACACCCGTTTCTGAAAATATTAAATTGGAATCAGTATAATTATGTTCCATAGTCAGTTTAACAATAAAATAATGGTAACAATAAATAAATGTATATTACATAATTATTTCACAGAATCAAAACTTTAAAATATATGTTAAAAATCCATGATCATTCCAACAGGACTGGTGGAGGACAAGATGAACTATCACATAATACTTACATGACTATAATGTAAGTAATAAACATCAGGCCTCGTGTTCACTAAGAAAAGATCAGGATCAGGATCAAGTGATCCTGATTTTATTTTCATTGTTTTATGGTACTAAAATTAATCATGTTTTGTTAGAATTAAATGGTAAATATTCAAAATGTAAAAAATTGCTGATTTGCAAAGAAACCAAACTATTTTGGGATAAAATCAACAAATAACAAAACAAAATACAAAAATATTCGGATCAAAATAAGGATCAATTTTAGGATCAGGATCAATATTTGGATCAACTGTAAAATGTCCATATCTTGCAAAAATAACAATAAATTTATTCTAAAATTTCATAAACTTGCTATTGCAAGTCCAGTTTTATCAAATTAATATTAGATATTTTATCTATGAGGATAAACAATGAAGAATATAAGATATTTTTTACATTTGTCCCTGATCTTGATCCCGATTCTAAAATCTTTGTGAAGATGGGGCCAGGGCATCATGTTTATCAAAACCCATTAAAATTTCAGAATGTTTTAGTCCAATGTAATATACAATTATGAAAACAAAATTCATTTCCAACTATTTTCATAAATTTATTTTATTGCCAGTCAGTCTCAGATTCAGTCTATAAAGGTAAGACCAAAACATGTGAACTGATTAGTCTTGAAATATACAAATGAAAAAATTTCTATTGCCCAACTGTTAACTTAGCGGCTGTTTGAAACTGACCAATCAAAAACGTGTATACAAGTTGGCTGTTTGAAACAAACCAATCAAAAACTTTTATACATGTTGGCTGTTTAAAACAGACCAATCAAAAACTTGTATACAAGTAGTTTGACTGGTCTTCCAGTTCCTCATCACTTTGAAATAATGTGAATATGTTTTGGAATGCATACCGTACATTCAACATAACTTAATTATACATGATGTACATTCAACATATCTGAATTATACATGATGTACATTTAACATAATAGAGACATTTACACAACATTCAGAACATCTTTTGTCAACATTTTAAAACTTTGAAAGACATAAAATATCTACTTCTACTTGTTATGCCTGATACAAAAACTTAACAAAATACTTATAACAATCAAATAAATAATATGTTACAATACAAACGACACAAAGATATTACATAAACTATATTATTGCACACAGTATTCTTAATAACAAGGGCACCGCATTGGGTGTGAATGCTCACCTGTTAACCACTTTTGACAAAAAAAACAAAAAACAATCTTTAAAAAGGGGGGCATAACTCTAAAAATATAGCTTTCAGAATTATGCCCCTTGTCATGATATAAAAGTATACAAAGTTTCATATTGATACCTTTTTAAATGTGTCAATAATGGTCTACATTAAAGTTTTTGCATGATGACAATAATAAACACAGCGATTGTAATAGCTTCTTTTTCTTTGAAACAAACATAAGCTAAAAAACTGAAGAAAAAAAAATAACAGTGTATTTAACAATAATGCAAAACAGAAATGCTTTGTTATATTCTCTACATACATGTAATATAAACTATAAGGCTAAATTTGACTCTTATAATATTACATCAGTAATGGTTTATTCCCGGAGGCTTGACTCGCCAGTTCTTATATATACATGTAGTATAAGCTGTAAGAATATGTGTACTATTACTTAACATAAATATGTTTTAAAAACCAACAACTGGAAAACATTATTTAATAGGCAGACCATGATTCTTTAAGCTCAGACTTAACTGGTTCTAGGTGAAATTATGTTCTTCATAGATAACAATTCCCAAAACAGAAAATACAAATCATTGCTGATATTGTTATCGACGTTGTTAATAACTATAGAAAAATATATGTTTAAAGGCCCATTATACCTCAGAAATGCTTTTCTTTCTATTTCTCAAAAGCTTTTTGATTTTGATGTACCTTTAGATTATCCAAAAAATTACTCATTGGCCAATAACTGGAACCATCTTTTTCATCTGTTGTTCTTTTTGGTAATAAGTAAATTTATAGTGAATTAGTATAATTTATGGAAGTCAAAATATTATAAACTAGTATACTGTATGGAAGTCAAAATATTACTTTTGTTATGTTTTAAACCCTGTCTGTGAAAAGATAGCTTACCACCAAGAGTGGTTCACTATGCCCTTATATATGGGATACTTTCCTATATGTTAATTCACCATCTTTAGTTTTTGTATTTTGTAATGCTCATTATGAGTATTTTGACATTCTACCAACACAGTTACACTTTGTTTACATTTTGCTACTTTTATGACAAATTATTTCACATTTATCACTACTTTTTTTTCAGGTAACAAGCATCTAACATTTTTTTCTTAAACCATTATCTAAACATTATATAATTCATGTTTGCCCTTTCTAAAGAACTCAAAATAAACATTTTTTTTGCTAAGGCATAATGTGCCTTTAACTTTGTAAACTAAAAGTAAAATAATAAAAAAAATCATGCAATCTGTATTAATTAACCTGCATAGTTACTATCAATGCAAAATGTAAACAAAGTAGTATTTTGACTCTCATTCAAAATACTTAATAATTATATTAACTGTACTTATTGCCAAAAAAATATGGCTTGGTGAGAATATCAGTAAAACAAAATAAGCTTTTGAAAAATATCAGCTTTTTTAGGCTTAATGGACCTTAATATATAAATAAAAGTATTAACTTATTTATATATCATAATAATTTCATAGTTGGGTTTTGACATTTTTTTCGAAGAAATGAAAATTATAATAATTCTGTTGTTTGACTACATAGTGACATTATGCAACTTACATGCCTATACTCAGTATTAAGGAAAATTTATTATGTAATGTTCACTTCATCTTCATATTAAACTTTTCCTTTCAATGGATGATACAGTGTAGTGAAAAAAAATTATATTTGAAGTCGGGAACTTGAACCACTCAGCCACAGAGGCCTCTTTTTAGAGAGGTCCCTTTTAGAGAGGCCCATTTTAATGAGATAGACTCAGTAATTTTTTACTGAAAAATAGAAGTTTGAGTAAAGTTAATAAACTGTCATATATGTGCTTTGATTTATTTTAACAGTAGCTAAAGGAAACCTAGGAAATTAATTCTTTTTTTGAATAATGTCATGATAAAAAGGTTTGGTACCAATCTTAAAATAAAACCTGTCCCATTGGTGGACTTTAAATTAAATCCACCTCACAGATCTTTGAATGGTTGACTGGAACAAGTGATTTAAATAGCAGACAGTACTTAGGTATAAAAAAAATGAGTCTGGTAAGTGACACAGGGTGATAAAGTAAAACATTTTACAAAAAACTTCTCGCACTGGTTACTTCCCCTTTGCAGTTTGTTTGTTTGGGTCTTATGTCACACCAATACAGTATAGGTCATATAGTGACCTTCCAGCTTTACTGGTGGAGGAAGACCTCAGGTGCCCTTCACTGCATTATTTCATGCAGGAATGGGCGCCTCATTAGAATAACCGACATTCTGTAAGCTAGCTGGATAGCCTCCTCACATGTAAGAATCCAAAGTCCCTGTCGGGATTCGAACCTACAGTGGTGACAGACAATTGGTTCCCTTTGCAGCAATGATACCACTGCCACCACATGCAAAACTTTGCCAGTCAGAGCAAAATATAATTTTCCTTCACTTTAATTTTAATACTTTTTAAAAGTTTTTTTTATTATTATTTAATATTATGCTTATTGTATAGAACATAGAAAAACACATAAAAGGAACAATTTGTAAAACTGATTGTGAAGTGTTTTTTTCTCTGTAATTTTGGTCACATATTGTCCAAGTGGTTAAGTTAGCAAAGTGGAAATATTGTCGAATTTAGGGACGCTAAAATTTTCTTTCGCTTAAATATCAAACCAACCAGTCATTCAATACTACCCTTGCAGTCTGCATGTTTGCTTATATTTCCTCACACTATCTGGAATTTTAAATTCACTAGTTTTTTGACTAGTAGAAAATAATCCACTTATACAGTAATATATCTACAGTCACTCAAGCATAACTATGGTCACTCAAGCTATAATGGCGGCAGTGTTTCAACAAACAAAGTGTGATGTAACCAGTGCTGTCAGCCAGGTCCCAAGCTGCTGTCATTTACCTTTATTTCTAAAATGTCAATTACCTTTATTTCTAAAATGATTTGATTAAAAAAAACATGAAAATTTACAATTTTGTGAGAGAGAATAAAACACAAACTTTATAATAATGTCACAGTTGTGCATATGTAATAGAATTATGGAATTAGGCCAAAATTTATCCCGGTAGTCATGGTAACCATTTACAGAGTGCATAATGAAGACAATGGTTGGCTGAAAAATATGAATAATTTTAGTACGAGAAGCCAGTGTGTTATTTTAAGGCAGTTATTACCTGTAACCGCACCGAGTAACTGACAAAATATTTTACCAAACAAGATCAGTCACCATATTTCTACTGTGTTACTAACGCAGTGAGGGCTATAATTGCATATTTTGACCAATTTTTTGGTAATTTATATTAGTTATAAGCGCAATCTTGCAATCTTGTAATGTATAAAGTATTTTTTTGTTCACTTCACAATATGTTACTTTTTAAAGCAGCATGCCTACAGATTTATGCAAATTATCATGTAAATTCTGAAAAATTATTTAAAAGTAATATATCATGAAGTGAACAAAGAAAGTAATATACACATTGCAAATGGCTGGTAGAAGCCACATAACTTACCAAATGGAGGTCCAAATATGCGTAAAAAAAACCTTACTGCGTTAGTAACGCAGTAGAAATAAGGTAATAAATATTGCAAAATTAGTCTTAAATTGCACATAATATGCGAATTATTACTCGAATCTTGAACCTTTTTACGTTTCTTAAAATTTATGGACATT
>NW_026864839.1:0-22263 GCF_026571515.1 Ruditapes philippinarum | reverse complement strand
CTGGCATACATAATCATCATTTTCAACTATTTCTTCCGCCAGCTTCTGTTTTTTTATGCTCACCGAAAAATTCTGGGGGAGCATATAGTCGGCGCCTTGTCCGTCTGTCCGTCCGTCCATCTGTCCGTCCGTCTTGTCCGGAGCATAACTTGAAAACCCTTGGAGATAATTTGTTCAAACTTCATACAGTGGTAGAGGGCATTGAGGGGGAGTGCAGTGTCAAAGAACCATAACTATATTTTGCCCGGTTTTTTAATTATCTCCCCTTATAAAAAAAATCTTGTCCGGGACATAACTCTAAAACTATAAGAGATATCAAGATGAAACATTATAGGTAGATAGATCTCATTGAGTAGAAGTGCAGTGCAAAAGAACCATAACTCTGTTTAGCCTCATTTTTGAATTATCTCCCCTTTTCGAAAATCTTGTCCAGGACATAGCTGTAAAACTATAAGAGATATCAACATAAAACTTTGTAGGTAGATATATCTCAATGGGTAGATGTGCAGTGCACAAGAATCATAACTCTGCCTTGCCTAATTCTGGAGTAATTGCCCTTTGTTAGCTCAACTATTCGAAGAATATGAGAGCTATTGTAGTCGCCCCGGCGTCGGCGTCGGTGTCAGCGTCGGCGTCTGCGTTGGTTAAAGTTTTTTGTAAAGTCAAATATCTCAATTATTACTTGAGATATTCAATTGAAACTTACCATACTTATTTATAGTAACAAGGTACATCAGATTGACAAGTTGGATAACTCTGCCTACAATATCGACAGAATTATGCCCCTTTTTAACTTAGAAATTTTGGTTAAAGTTTTTTGTAAAGTCAAATATCTCAATTATTGCTTGAGATATTCAATTGAAACTTACAATACTTATTTATAGTAACAATGTACATCAGATTGAAAAGTACGATAACTCTGTCTACCATATTGACAGAATTATGCCCCTTTGGAACTTAGAAATTTTGGTTAAAGTTTTTTGTAAAGTCAAATATCTCAA
This sequence comes from Ruditapes philippinarum, assembly GCF_026571515.1. Lineage (NCBI taxonomy): Eukaryota > Metazoa > Mollusca > Bivalvia > Venerida > Veneridae > Ruditapes > Ruditapes philippinarum. Next base: position 21,262 of record NW_026864839.1, on the reverse strand, counting down.
TTATTGCTTGAGATATTCAATTGAAACTTACAATACTTATTTATAGTAACAATGTACATCAGATTGACAAGTACGATAACTCTGCCTACCATATTGACAGAATTATGCCCCTTTGAAACTTAGATATTTTGGTTAAAGTTTTTTTGTAAAGTCAAATATCTCAATTATTGCTTGAGATATTCAATTGAAATTTAAAATACTTATTTATAGTAACAATGTACATCAGTTTGCAAAATTGCATAACTCTGTCTGCAATATTTGCATAATTATTTGCCCCTTTGAAACTTAGAAATTTTGGTTAAAGGTTAAAGGTCTTCAAAGATATTTACTTGAAACTTTACACATGCACTTAGGGTCATAATTGGAGTGTCATAATTATGTGTCACTGACCAAGTTCCATAACTCTATCTTGCATTAAGGCTGATTCATATCCCCTTTTCTACTTAATCACTTGGTTAATGTTTACATGCAAGTTTTTTAGGAAACTACCCGCCTATATGACTGAAATACTGTTGGAAAAAGGCGTAAAATGAAACAAACAAACAAACAAACAAACAAAACATGCAAGTTTTACATATCTCAATAACTATTAAAGATATTTATTTAAAACTTCACATATGCATTTAGGGTCATAATTTTAGGTCACTGACAAAGATCCATAATTCTATCTTGCATTTAGGCTGATTTTTCTCCCCTTTTTCAACTTAGAAATTCATGGTAAAGTTTTGCTTGTAAGCTGTTATCTCAATAACTACTGAAGGGTTTGTGCCTTTTTTGGGACAATTTTATGCATTCATAATAATAAAGCAGTGATTTACTTGATAAAACATCTTAATAACAAGCTTTTGTACCTTTTCTGTCAAATTTATGTATTCTTAGGTAATTAGTATTATTATACTCAATAAAAAACCCTTGTGACATTACCTTCCGAATAGTCAAGCCAATTCTGTATAATTAGACTCTCTCTAAGGCCTATAACATGAATTTATAAAAAAAAAATAGCCCTTTTGTGAACTTAAAAAATATAACATTATCAAGGCTCTTTTACTATCAAGCACTTAGAATAGTCGAGCGTGCTGTCCTACAGACAGCTCTTGTTTATTTTTACTTTTTGAAGTTGTCTGGGACATAACTAGGAAACCATAAGAGATATCAACAAGAAACTTTGTAGGTTGACAGATCACATTGATTAGAAGTGCAGTGCAAAGAACAGTAACTCTGCCTTGCCTAATTTTGGAATTATTGCACTTTGAACTTTTTCCAGGGACATAACTCTGAAACTATAAGAGGTGTACTTTCCTGTGTCCAAAACCTATTCAGGGAGCATCACCCTGCCTAAACCGGGCTCTTGTTTTATTCTTTTGCCAACTGTTGTTTTTTTCCCTTTTCAAATTCTGGCTTTTCAATTTCCTTCTTGATGACAAACCACAAATTTAAACAGCACGATCATCCAAGTATAAGTCAATTTCTGAAATGTCTTCGCTCACTTCGCTCAGTACTTTCACATCACTGATGCTGTACACTTAAGTTGTTCTGCACATTTTTTAACACCTCAACACAGGATTTTCTACTAACATAGGCGTGACTGTTGTATGATCAGTTTCATTGTCAGGTTTCATATCGGCAAAATTATCAGTATTAGCAATAAATGCATTTGGCTTGTTAATAGAAGGTAATGATTCATCAACAGCAATCTGCCTGAGTACATCGAAGTCCAGGTTGGAGCATGGTTGATATATGTAAGAATTACGAAGTTTGTCCCAAGTGACTGAATATGGCCAGAATATGCTTGCAGGGCCAATGTGATTTTGCAAAGTCCGGACACGAGCAGTATGAAACTTGATGTTTTCATAATTAATTTCATACTGTGAAACAGTGAATTTTAGAGAGTCTGGTGACTGTTGTTTACTTATTTCGTCCTGATGTATGAAATCTATATTGGAGCAATCCTCCTCACAAAATGGTCTACAAAGGGCTTTGGTTTTCCCTTCAGGAAGTTTGGCAGGTGTTGTATGATCTGGTCTGTTCTAATGCTAGAACATTGCTCATAATGTACCTGGTACAAAAAAAAACACAAAAACATTAGGAACAGTTAAATGTTAACAGATCAATGACATGGCCATCAACAAACTGATTCACCAAATGTCTATGCTTTGGGTACTGTGAATTCAAACAAGATTTTCTGAGGTTTAAAAATCTTGTTCAAGGCCCAATGTAATGCTAGATTTATTCATGCAGTAACAAACAATACCTTACAGGGATCTGGCTCAGAGTAACATTAGACCTTTATTTTCTTAGGTAGATTTTGAAATGACATGTACACAGGTGATCATATAAGATGGACTTAAGGTAATGTGGCTGGATTATTTGCATTCAACAATACCTTGTAGTATAATTGAAAAGAGCATTCAGACAAAATGGCCTGATAAAGATTTAAGCTTAAAATATTAAAATTTTACTCACTGTGCCTGCATTTCTGGGAAGAACCTTTTCACCAATACAGTCAGCAGTGATGTCAAAGTCCATCCAAATCCACTTTCCTACAGGTACTTTTCCTTTAACAGCTTGTGCATCGTTCAACACCATTGGTGGTGTTGATGGAGATGTTCAGCAAACATTGCTAAAAGCAGTATACCCATCTCTGAAAAATTTGAATGAAGTTAATATTTGTTGAAATAATTCTATATATCTATAAACTAAAAATGAGCCCATAGAACACAGATGTCCCAAGTTTAACTCTTAGCACGCTAAGTAACCAATTATGTGTTGTGTAACAGAACACTGTGTAATTATTTGTAACATTTATGATTTTCATATGCATTTGATTTGCATGACTAGATTGAAAATAAAGCTTTGTTAAATGATAATCTGTTATATTTATCAATATATTATACTCTGTCCAATATATTAAAGTTTTCAGCAAATACCAAACTGTTAACAAATGCACAATTTTTGGGGTAAAATGTCAGTTTTTTGTAAATAAAACCACAAATTTTTGGAATCTAGACATATCTCCTTTGTTTTTTATTCTAAAACACCTCAAAACAGTCATAAACATGTCTATAAACTTGTGTCTAACTATGCAAAGCAGCAGTACAGTTAATTTTATAGTCTTTCAAGGTGTGATAGCGCTCAAAACATGGGTATGCGCACATAGGTTTTTCACATTCTGCACAAAAATACTGGGTTTGGTGGCGTTTGACTGTTCTATTACTACACACTTCACAATCTGGACTAGACCTTCTACCACCACCAATCATTTTAGGATTCAACCTAGGAAAATGTCTCCCTGCCAGTCTCATTGGAGGATTAGATACTGGGCGGCGGAATGGCCTGGTCTGCACATCATACCCGTCCAACAAACCTGTGATGATTTCGAGATGGAATTTTTCAGATTTTACACGCTTATTCACATTGATTGGCAGTTCTTTGTAAATGATTTTAGCATTAACAACTGTCACTTCAAGTAAATTACACAAGAACAGCTTCTTCCACCATTTTAACATCTTATGTAAAGTAACACAGTACTGGGTTTGTTGGTCGGCAAGATCTACCCCACCCATAAAATGAGTATATAGCTGAATGGATTTGGGATGATCAACTTCCCGAACATAGTCTGCATGAAATCTTGATCTAACTCGTTTGGTAAAAGTGGATCCATTATGCACTGTTGACAAGACATGAACTAGTCTTTTGTCATGCCAAGTTATGTATAGTTTACGACCATCTCGGTGATTTAGTGGGGGGTCACCTTTGTTCAGCTTGGCAGTTTTGACCTGAAAATACAGAAAAAATCAAGAAATATTATTTTCTTTGTATAAAATTCATTGTTTTTATAGGTTATCAAATGTTTTACTTTTCTGTGCTTGTAAAATGACAAATAAATACAAAATTTAACTTCCGTTGTGTAAATAAGAGGCATATTCTCAACACAAAGTATACATGAATTCGGACGCAAATTTTCGGCTAAAAATTTACAGAGATGTAAATAGATCACATTTTGCCACTTATCTTGCAAAAGATTTAGACTTTTCATTGTGTAATTAAATATAAAGAAGAATTATGCTATATAAGTCCATTTTTTAGATATTACCTCCCTCGGGACCCCAACTCTGTTCACTCGGAGTGTGCCACATGCTCCCGTTTGATTGTCTGCCAAGTCCTCAAACAGGGCTGGGCTGGTAAAATAATTGTCACAATATACATGATGTCCCAAATTTAGTAGTGGGTCACACAATGTCATAACAATCTGATGGGTAGCACCTCTAGCCTGTTGATCATGTGTGTGTTTCCCAGTATATAACATCCAATTCCAAACATAGCCAGATTTTGCATCAGCTAATGTCCAAACTTTCAGACCCCATTTGTGGGGCTTGTTAGGTATATATTGGAGTAATTTAGTCCGCCCTTTATATGGCACAAGAGTTTCATCGATAGAAACCTCACGTTTTGGTTTATATGCCTGTTTCCATTTGTTTACAAGCATGGAAGACAGGCGTGATATTTTATAACCCGGATCATAGTTTGGGGAGTCACGTGGAGGCTCGGCAGAATTATCACAAGCATGCACAAATGACAGTATATTATAAAATCTGTCTCTAGTCATATAAGATGTTATACTTTTCAAGTTAATTAGATCATTGGTAGACCAATACATGTCATAATTTGGAAGTCTCACTAATCCCTGGTACAATATGATGGCTAGAAAAACTTTCATCTCGGGCATGTCCACAGGTGTCCATGATCGAAACCGTGAATATGTAGGTAAGTTTTCAATTCCCCCTTTTGCTACTAAATACTGATCATAATATAAATTTGTTTGTTCAACCAACAATTCAAGAACTTCATTGTCCACAAATTTACTGAATATTTCGTAGGGAGAACTTTCGTCATCAATATTAGTTGGTCCAGAATCTACATTGAAATTACGAAGCCAGTCATGATCATATGCCTCGAAGAACACATCCCTTTCTTCACGATCAATTTCATTTAAAATGTCTCGAAGATCTTCATCCCCTAACTCAACGTTTTCTAAATCATTTATTTCGTCATATTCTGCATTTATTACGTCTATAGGGTCAAATCCCTCGAATTCCTCGTCATCACTATCGCTCGTAATAATGTCTCTAAATTCATTGTTCGACATAATTGAAACAAACTCCAAAAATCGTTCAAAAATGCCTCAAAACGCGACAATAAACTTATTTCATGGAGGCTGCCATTTTATCTAAGCCTTCCGGTAGTAGTCGTACTGCGCATGTGTATTGGAAAACCACTATACTAAGAATAGAACATATTGTAAAGAGGTACCCCACAGGGCGGATTTTTCCGCCATTCGCGAGACAATACTTAAGTGCTGACGGCGGATCGGCCCGCCACTAGCACGGTAAGAGTTAAACCTTTAAAACAGAAGCATGTGTAGTGTAGACATCAAGGTCTCTCAGCTTTGCTACTTCTGCATTGAAGGCTGTTTCTGCAGAGCATCTTGATATGAATTAAGATATTACCATTGCCTTAGATTCTTGTACATCACAGTAAATACCTTGAATACATATACAATATATGAGAAATAATGATTGCTGATTCTAAAAGTTTATTGTTGGGGATCACATGTAAAGGTTAGGATAATTGAAATTTTACAAACAGCAATTCTTATTCAATAACCGCATATCTTGTTATGCAACCTGCTTCTCCCACTATTAATTTGAGTATTGAATTTAGAAATACGAAATAATCATGAAAGTCATACTAACCATTTGTTGCACCAGATGTGTAATAGGCATTTCTTTAATATCAAGTTTATTTAAAACTGAACTCTACATCATTTAACTGAAAAGCATACCAAACTTCTGACCAGAAACAAAATCAATAATGAGGCCATTGTTATTTCACCCTGACATTGCATTGCATTTATGTTGACATGTTTAAAATGAATCTTGTAAAATCTGAGAGTGCAATGAAGTCCTATTTAAATATACAGTAAGTTAATCAAGATATACCAAGCATCTCAATGAACCCCTGGATAGCTGGAAGTAAACAAGGCTGTTCGATATTAACTCAGACTCTTAAAATTGGCTAGAAGAAGTCAAACGAACTCCAGTTCACTAACAATACCTGTTTAATGGTGATCAGTATACTAAAACTTACTGTTTTTAGCTCGACTTTTCTATGAAAAGGGGAGCTATCCTACTCGCCCCAGCGTCGGCGTCGGCGTCGGCGTTGGCGTCACACCTTGGTTAAGTTTTTCGTACCACCCCACTTTATTTCAGAAGTATTACAAGTATGGCTTTGAAACTTACCATACTTGTTCACCATCATAACCTCCATCTACAGACAAGAGTACATAACTCTGTCAAGGTTTTTGACAGAATTATGGCCCTTTTTTGACTTAGAAAGTGTATTGAGCTTGGTTAAGTTTTTTGTACCACCTCACTTTATTTCAAAACCATTGGAGGTATTGCTTTGAAACTGACCATACTTGTTTACCATCACGACCTTCATCAACAGACAAGAGGACATAACTCTGTCAAGGTTTTTGACAGAATTATGCCCTTTTTGACTTAGAAAATACATTGAATATGGGTAAAATCCACTTATTGCCTTAACCCTTTGAGATATTGCTTTGAAACTTTTAATGCTATTTCACATCATTACCCCCATCTGTACGCAAGAGAAGGTAACTCTGTCAAGGATTTGTTTTAAAAATTAAGGCCTTTTATCGACTTAGAATCTTGGTTAAGTTTTTAGTACCAGTCCACTTTTTGACTGAACTGTTTGAGATATTAATTTGAAAGTTGGAATACTTGTTTACAATCATGATTCCCAAACATGTCCAGGAGAAGGTAATTCTGTCAAAGATTTTATTTGAATTATGGCCATTGTTCACTTTAAAAATACAGAGATTCTTGTATTGCCTTTTACTGCAAAAACTTTTTTTATTGGCAAGCAATAAAAAAGTCGAGCGCGCTGTCTTACGGACAGCTCTTGTATGATTGTATCCTTTTCCTATCTGACTCCATTCTTTTTTTTGCTCCAAGCCATCGCTGCCAACCCTGTTCTCGGTGAAAATCACACAGAAGAACACGTGTATCTGAAAATAAATACAAATACAAGTGTAAACATAAACTAGACCCTTTTGACAGCCCATACTTGCATTAGGACGGTAACATTTTAGGTTCTTGAATCCTAATTAAAAGCTCTCACTGTTTAATGTGTACAATATATTTTGTATGTATTTTTTGTGATATACAATGTAGAAGGGGAAAGGCTCATTCCCAATAAAGTGCGACATTTGAGCTCTAAGATTTAGATTTTTTTAAATGAATGAAAATTCACTTTTTATGGTTCTATTTTTGCATCTATATATGTATATAACATGTCCCAATATTTTCTTTCCTTTGGATATTTTTTAATTTATTACGTATGCCTTCGATGTAAACATAGGGTGTGTTAAAATTAAAGTATTTAAAAAGTGTATGGGCTTTACTTGTTGGTTTGTTTGAACGTATTTTTGACTCAAATATATCTAAATTTAATGCCAACATATTGGCATTACGTGTAGTATGTAAGTGTTGGATATTTTAATAGTTTTTAGCTCACCTGTCATTTTGTGACAGGGTGAGCTTTTGTGATCGCTTTTCGTCTGGCGTCTGTCCGGCGTCCGTAAACTTTTACTTTAAATGACATCTCCTCATTAACCACTAAGCCAATTTTATCCAAACTTCACAGGAATGTTCCTTTGGTGGTCACCTTTGAAAATTGTTCAAAGAATTTAATTCCATGCAGAACTCTGGTTGCCATGGCAACCAAAAGAAAAAACATTAAATATCTTCTTCTAAAAAAAACCCAAAGAGCTAGACCTTAGATATTTGGCATGAAACATCTTCTAGTGAGTGTCTACCAAGTTTGTTCAAATAAAAGCCCTGGGGTCAAAATTGGCCCCGCCCCAGGGGGTCATTGATTTTTCCCTATATGTATATGGTAAAAACTTAAAAAATCTTCTTTTAAAGAACCCAAAGAGCTAGAGCTAAGATATTTAGCATGAAACATCTTCTAATGGGTGTCTACCTAGTTTGTTCAAATAAAAGCCCTGGGGTCAAAATTGGCCCCGCCCCAGGGGGTCATTGATTTTTCCTATATGCATATTGTAAAAACTTAAAAATCTTCTTTTAAAGAACCCAAAGAGCTAGAGCTAAGATATTTAGCATGAAACATGTTCTAATGAATGTCTACCAAATTTGTTCAAATAAGAGCCCTGGGGTCAAAATTGGCCCGGCCCCAGCGGGTCATTGATTTTCCCTATATGAATATAGTAAAACTTAAAAATCTTCTTTTAAAGAACCAAAGAGCTAGAGCTAAGATATTTTAACATCAAACATGTGTTAATGGATGTCTACCAAGTTTGTTCGAATAAAAGCCCTTGGGTCAAAATTGGCCCTGCCCCGGGGGACATTGATTTTCCTTATATGTGTATAGCAAAAACTTAAAAATCTTCTTTGAAAAAACCCGAATAGCTAGAGTTTAGATATTAAGCATGGAACATCTTCTAGTAAGTGTCTACAAAGATTGTTCAATTAAAAGCCCTTGGATCAAAACTGGCCCTGCCCCAGGGTTGTCATTGTTTTTAAATATATGTGTAAAGAAAAAACTTTAAAAAAATTCTTTTTAAAAACCCAACAAGCTAGACCTCAGATGTTTAGCATGAAACATCTTCTAATGGGTGTCTACCAAGTTTGTTCAAATAAAGGCCCTGCCCCCGTGTTCACAAAGAAAGATCAGGATCAGGATCAGCCGATCCAGATTTTATTTTAATTGTTTTATAAAATTAAATCTGATCGTATTACGCTAGAATTAAATGATACATATTCAAAACGTAAATATTTGCTTATTTGCAACCTATTTTGGGATAAAATCAACAAATATTTAAACAAACAGGAAAATAATCGAATCAAAATGAGGAACAATTTTAGGATCAGGATCAAAATTTGAATCAACTATAAAATGCCTGTATCTTATAAAAATAACAATAAGTTTATTCTAAAATTTCATAATCATGATATTTCAAGTCCAGTTTTATCAAGTTAATATTAAATATTTAATCTATGAGGATAAATAATGGAGAATATTTGTGTTTTTAAATTTGATCCTGATCTTGATCCTAATCCTTAAATCTTTGTGAACATGGGGCCTGGGGTTTAAACTGGCCCCGCTCCGGGGGGCCTATATACAGGTGAGCGACTTCAGGGCCATCATGGCCCTCTTGTTGTAAATTTGTCCAGTTGAAGTCAAAATTAAAGACAATTAGATGGAAACACTTGTTTGTTTTTTATTTTTCCTGAAACATACTACTGTTCAACTTAATATCAAACAAAATCATAAACACTTAATTGTTAAGCAATAATGTTAACATAAAGTAAGAATATATCTCTTGTGAAAATTAAAAAGACTTAGTCATTGAGTTTCACTACAAAATGGTATCATACATAAATCAAAATGTCCCATACATTACATATAATTGTTCTTATGTTACTTACTCAAATGACTGTTTCAAATAATCATTTTGTCTAATAAAACATTAGTAGGTCAGTCTTCCATGATCTGATCTAGTGCATACATTTCGCTAAGACCAAAAACATTATCCTTGACAGTAAACAAACTTGTGTACACATTTTGTAAACATTCTCATGTAAAAAGTATGATATTTTATTTTATTCACATGATATATATTAAACATAACAAGAGAACAAGAACTACTTTCACAAAACGTTTGATAGACAACACTTATAAACATACTGCTTGCTAAACTGTAACAAAAAAAAACAAAAATTTAGATATTTTCATTTTTGTCCCGTACGTAAGCTTTACAGTAAGGGCCATATCGCTTGTACTTGAAAAAATATTTTCTCTCGTTGGAGGCACGTGCTCATCGGATTCTTCATTTTCATTATGAAATTGTTTTGCTCCTTGGTTATTTCTCCTCTTTCCCCTGTATCGTACCTGTCTGATTCTATTTAACTTTCTCACACGCTCCCTCTTCTTTGAATCCATTTCAGAGAGAAAGGTACTCGAGACCTCTTGACCCTTCAATCACTGTCCACCTGGAAGCGCCCTTTACTCCCGCATCCTTTGTGCTTTAGATTTTGCCATCCTGAAACGCACATAAAAAGATCATTCTACAAAACTACCTCTCATAAAAGGAATGTACAGGACAATCACTTCATAACATACAGAAAAACTTTATATTATAGCAGATCATATGTATTAACATTTTCTATTGTAATGTAGAGAGACATTCGACAGAATAAGTTCTACCTTATGTACAGGGCTGGGAATCAAAACTGCGTCGTATCCTACAAAATGTAAACAAACGCCGCCATCTTGGAACGAAAAACGTATGTTTTTGTTTATAACTATTTTTGTTGGAAACGACTGAAAACAATATATATGTATTAACACGCTACACTATTTTCCGCTTCGTTCGGTATATGTTGCTTGCACAACTATTTTGTAAAACAAAAGTTATAGCGAACTTGCAACTCGAAGCGGGGCAGAATTTTTATGAAAATGTGTGGATACGACGCCGGTCATATTTCTTTATCTATTGTTTTTCCTTCAAATCAATTAATATTTGCTTCAGAGTTCACCATAAACTTCGAAATATAATTTTGCATCATTTACTAAAAATTTATTGAAAAGAGATGTTTATTCTCTAAGAAAATAATGATTTTTACGAAATGATACGACGCAGTTGAAAATAAAATATGATACGACGCAGTTGTATTTTTGGCAGTCTTTTTAACAGGGATAAGTTTGGCAATATATTTCTATTTTATGGAATAATCACTTGCGCTAGATAAAAACCCAGATCATTTGCGGTGTAAAGCAATGTTCTGTTGATTAGTTTGAATACAATGTGTCATATCCAATATAGAATTTAATTTGAAAGTTTACATTGCGGAAACTACTTTTCAGTTAAACATGAATATGTTACCTTATTGATCATAATATCTGAAATAATTTCTTATATTTTCCAGTATGTTCAATATTATCCCTATTTTTTTTCGCAAATAAATGTAGAAATCTATTAACTTAAATTCATTTTGGCTTGCTACGCTCTAAGTTAATGTGGTTCTGCATGTTCTGGGTATTGACTGCTTTTTTGTAGTTTCTTTTCAAACTTTCATTCTACACATTAGCTTTACTAGGGGTGAGGACCTCAGGTGCGCCTCTGTGCATTATTTCAGGCAAAATGTTGTACCTGCAGAGAACCATCGACATTTTGAAACTAGCTTGATAGGTTTTCCACATAAAAGAATAAAAAGTCCTTGGTGGTTTTCGAATTCATAGCAGTTCAGTTCAAGTGATTTGAATTCAGTAAACATAAACAGCTCCTCCTCGGTCGGACACACCTGTCTGATTTGTTTTTTCAACAAAATTTGTAAACGTCAGCTGTACAAATAAGCAGCTTTTTTATTCACTTCTGACGTGGAGTTTTAAGATTATAAATATTTGAAATAATTATAAAGAGAATAAAATTTAAATTTCTTATTTCGGTATTGATAGCAGAGAAATTTTCAATGTAAACAGGGGGTAATCCTCTGTGAAGTCATTTTCTGAAAACTTTTGTTTAAGTTTTCAGGCAATTCATTATCAAATAAAAATCACACTTTAGTAGGAAGGTATGTTAAGACGTCATGTCTCTAGTCTGTTGAAAATTCGATACGATAATCTGACATTTTCTGTTCAATATTGTGAAAACTTAATAATTCTTCAATACTGAAAGATCATGTCTGCCTATATCTGCATCAAATTTATCGGTGCATTGCGTAAAATACCTTTGCAAAACGGACACCTTTTTTACAAAATAATTTGTAGTTGTATCATATGTAACTCGATTTTGAAAAGTTTTTTGATGGAGAAGAATGATACTAAAGTGCAAGTATAGAAAATACATTCCGTAGACATTTCCTCATCGGCGATAAAGAAACGCAGGGGTAAAGTTCCGCGCCGCGGAACTTTAATGACTAAACAGAACGCATAACCTACTTGCAAAAATATTTTGTAGCTTTACCATTTATTATATTATTTTAAAAATTTAATGTTCATTTTCAAATGATAAAGCTCATCTGTCCTCGTCGATTATTAAGAAAATGAATACAATAAAATTGGCACATAAAAGACATAAGTAATAACAGAATTGACGGAAATTATTGCTCATTACAAGTAATAACGGTAGGCATGCAATTTGAGCATTCCCAATAGCAAGAGACCTTTTAAAAATTTGTAATTTTTTCTCTTTTTTTTAAGAAAAAAGTCATTCCTGATTAATACAGAGTCCAGTGGAGGTTACACTGGAATATTGAATTTTGTATCAAAAATAGAAATCACTCCCATTTCGAAAACATGTGAACAAGTTTATAAGCATGCTAAGGCAACACTAGAACACGTTGTCATATGGGTGTGCGATCACGTGTTTCAATGTATATTGCATTTGATACAGCTTTTCGGAATTTGTAGATGATTATGATTAGTACTAAAATGCGACCGAAAAATAAGCCTTAGTAGAATTGTATTAATTTCCATTTTTATGAAACCAATGAGTGACCTCTGCTTTTGACTAAAGTTGTAAACAAGAAATGTTGTAGGACGTTATTAGCATACCCAGCACATAATTTGAATAGCTTAAAACCAATATGCAGCCTGCAATGAAAATACAACTGCGTCGTATCATATTTTATTTTCAACTGCGTCGTATCATTTCGTAAAAATCATTATTTTCTTGGAAATTAAACATCTCTTTTAAATGAAAGTTTAGTAAATGATGCAAAATTATGTTTTGACGTTTATGGTGAACACTGAAAACGAGTATATAATTGATTTGAAGGAAAGACGATAGATAAAGCAATATGAACTGCGTCGTATCCACACATTTTCATAAAAATTCTGCCCCGCTTCGAGTTGCAAGTTCGCTATAACTTTTGTTTTACAAAATAGTTGTGCAAGCAACATATACCGTACGAAGCGGAAAATAGTGTAGCGTGTCAATACATATATCTTGTTTTCAATCATTTCCAACAAAAAGAGTTATAAACAAAAACATACATTTTTCGCTCCAAGATGGCGGCGTTTGTTTACATTTTGTAGGATACGACGCAGTTTTGATTCCCAGCCCTGATGTAGGGCACACATCGTCACCTTGGAGCAAAAAGTAATGTAACTGACATTTTTTGAGAAAATTACTTTTTGTCATTAGTTGGTTAGAAATACAAACTTTCACCAGTCTCTGAAGTTTAAAAGCTGAATTTTGATAAAAAAATGACTTTTTTGGCGTAAAAATAAAAAATGTAAGTGCAGCTTCAGAATTTGTTGGTGCAAAAACTACAGTAAGTACACTTACATGAGTTTTTGCGCCAATGTTTATATAGATAAGTTGAAAATAATTTGATGCAAAAAGTATTGTAACTGCATTAAAATATTTCACTACTGCATTATTAAATAGCAAAATTATTTCTAAAATACAAATTTTATATATAAATCTACTTTAGGAAACTAACATTTAAAGAAAATGTTTTATTTTAATTTAACAACAAACAATATAGCTAGGAATATTTCAGTATTCAAATTTTGTTGATATTTTTAAATGATTCAAGTAATATAAGAGCTCTCATTGATTCGGTGGAAAACAAATTTAAGAAGAAAAAAATTTTGATGATACACAGATATATTGATAATTACGAACTACTTCTCTCTTAATTCTTTTCCATAATTGTTTAAATGCTTTCAGTAATCATAAATGTGTCCTGTTTCAAACAAATGCCCATTGCATGATTTTTGCTAACAATTTTTTGTCATCACTGCCATGAAATATGCTTCTGCATAATTATGTTTTGGTTGAATTTTCATAATTTCTAGACATTCAATTATTAAATCAAAATTATCGATTTTCTAAAATGTGTACTGATCAACAAAAAAATTATCAACGATACACATCAATATCATTTCATTGTCGATATTTAACTTTTTCAACAATCAGCGTTTCTCCTCCCAAGCTTCATATTGGGTGATGTTACCCAAGGATACCCACTCTCCTGTCATTGTGTCAGGTGAAGGTGTGGCACTTTGATGTGGGGTCTCATCATTGTTGTCAGTAATTTCAGGCATGTCTTCTGTAAGGAGCTGAAATGTTACATTTGATATATGTATAAGCAAGGTATTGATTTTGCCAACATTCAAGCAAATGTAGAATGCATTAAACTGTCCAAGTACATATAAAAATTGGAACATACTGTTATTGTTGTTTTGTTCATCATGTGTTGACAGTCCCTTTATTTTGAAACACAGACTTCCCTCCTTTTTCCACACTTATCCAATCGCCAACCTTTAATGATTGATGGGTAGCGGCATGCTTGCCCCACAAGGATATTGGTATTATACCTGTTTGGTCTTTTACTCGAAAGTTGAGCAACTCTTTGTCCTCACCTGTCCTGTTTATTCCAACTTTTTGAAGAGGTCTGATCTATTAAACAGAGATAAGTTTAGCTTTAGAGCAAAATATTAACAATCCACAGTGTTTGTAATTTGTCAACATTGTGAAATAATGTCAAAGAACTATATATCTGTGGGTTATATATTTGAGGCTAAGTGTTTTAACAATGTTTTTCACTGAACAACATATTTCTACTCATGCAATGAAATTTTCAAAAAAAAGGAGCAAACATCATTCTTTGAATGGGAACAATGTAACATACATTTGTAATGAGGTGTCAGATGCATAATATTAATAGAGGTGTCATCGATAAGGATTTTTGTATTGATATATCGGTAATGAATTATCGGCAGTACAGCGATATATCAATTGCCAGGCTCAATTTTAGCTTTAGAGTCTTTTTAAATGTTTTCTAAGGACACTGACAAAGCAATTATATTAAGACAAATGCAAAAAAGATAAACTATGAAAACTGAACAATTTGTTTTATCATATAGCTATAAATGAAAACTAATGACTAGTAACTATAAAGTTTAAAGCCTTTTCCATTTTACTTTAGTTGTTGTTGTTGCTATTATGTAGTTACTGATCATGCTAAATCCCGTCCTTGCCGTTCCAATTAAGCCGGGTTTAATTGGCAAATTATAGTGTTTAGAACCTGAATAATTATTTTAGTTTAACATTTTGTAATCATAACTTTTACAAAGAAATACTGACACATTATTCTTGGCATTTTCCCTTTTTAAAATCTGAATTGAGGGGTCTTGACATCCAATTAGCAGACATGTAAGTAAGTAAGTAAGTAGCATGCGAGATTACAACGAAAATAGGCAGCATTCGTTAGAGACAATGGGAGGTAACTTTGGCATTAATTTCCGTTTTCATTTTAGAAAAAAATGTTGCTGTCAGGCTTATGGACATATGGATATGTCATGAGAAAATACAGGTCAAGTTCGAATTTGGTCATGGTTCGATGATTTTTGGCAGAGTTATGCCCCCTTTACTTTGAAAATAATATGAAATTTCAGTTTCCGTTCATTATGTCCCCAACGGTACAACACATTCAACTCAAACTTGACATATGGATATGGCATGAGAAAATACAGGTCAAGTTTGAATTTGGTCGTGGTTCGATGATTTTTGGCAGAGTAATGCCCCTTTTACTTTGAAAATAATATGAAATTTTCAGTTTCCGTTCATTATCTCCCCAAAGGTACAACACATTCAACTCAAACTTGACATATGGATGTGTCAAAGGAATGTGCAGGTCAAGTTTAAATTTGGTCATGGTTGAATTATTTTTGGCAGAGTTATGCCCCTTTAACTTTGAAAATAATATGAAAATTTCAGTTTCCGTTCATTATCTCCCCAACGGTACAACACATTCAACTCAAACTTGACATATGGATATGTCATGAGAAAATACAGGTCAAGTTCGAATTTGGTCGTGGTTTGATGATTTTTGGCAGTTATGCCCCTTTCACTTTGAAAGTAATATGAAATTTACAGTTTCTGTTCATTATCTACCCAACAGTGTTACATATTCAACTTAAATTTGACATATGGATATGTCAAAGGAATGGGCAGGTCAAGTTGGAATTTGGTCATGGTTTGATGATTTATTTGGCAGAGTAATGTCCCTTTCACTTTGAAAATAATATAGATACATCTTAGGAATAAGCAGTTTAAGTTTGAATTTGGTTGTGGTTCAATGATTTTAGACAAACTTTCCTGAATGTTGGAAAAATTTTCAACTTTCAGTTTCAGCACTCATACTTTTAGCCATTATTTTGGCTACAAATATGCAATATGCTATTTTTAAAAGGTTAAGACTGAATAATTTCAGTGCCTTGAACATTGTATGTAAATGGTTTGTGTTAATATTGAAAAGTTTTAAGGGCTTTGAACTTAAAATGAAAAAAATAATTAATGCACCATCTGTTTTTTTTTTGTTTTTTTTTTTTTGGGGGGGGGGGGGGGGTTGTTTATAAAGAGAAGTTTTTCTCAAGTAAGGCAGGTAAAGGAATTTTAAGTTGAATCACACTTACAGGGTTGTCAGATTAATACTAAACAAAAAATGGCAATAGGCATTTCAACATTTTGATTTGCAACCTACTCGACATTTTTCCTTTTTAATAATATCACAAAGAAAAACAATATTTATCTAACAAAACAGTATATCCATTGTATGTGTGCATTGACAGAGGCCATATCTTAGATCTGAATATTTGAAGCATGATATTTTATTTGACCTAAAGTTCATGGTTGTCAAAGCCAAGAATATCAAGCTGATCTACAATGAAGACCTTTTCATTAGCAACTACTAATATCTGACCAACAGCACCAAATGTAGGACATTTGTCAGCATAATCATGTGCTAAAAACACACCCCAACTTATACCTAGGACCCTTGATATCAACTTAATAACAAACATTTTACTCGGTTAACCTTTCACGCAAAATACTAGTCAAGATGAAGACTACATTTTACTTTTAACAGCCTTTTCTTGTATTGGTCAATGACATTTGAAGGAACAAGCCTAACAATACAGTCTGTATAATACAACACTACTACCTTTTCCTTGACAAAAACACTTAAAATGTACTCCAGGGTACTATCTAATATTAGTAGGTCCTCTGGAATTTTATTTTTCAACAACTAATAGTTCTCAAAATCATTCTCTGTCATCAATACAAATTCACCCCAACCAGATGACTGAATTAAAACTTCTTGTCCTTTTCTTTTTTTTAATCTCAATGAAAAACCTCACATGTGGATGGTTTAAAAAGATGGGGTTATTTCAGAATGGTCCTGCAAACCTCCTGCCAAAGTTTCGTCCTTAGGATCTGAGTTTTCTTCTTCAATGTCTTTTCGCAGCTTTTTAACCAGGTTTTCCAAAGGAAAAAACTGGTTATTAGATTGAGGTTTGTCGGCGGGCGGGCGGATGGGCGGGCTGGCGTAAACAATTTCTTCTGTGCGCAACTCCTTCTACATTTCTCAACAGATTTTGACCAAACTTTCACAGAAGCTTTGTCATCAAGTGCCCTGGCGCATATTGTCAGGGTTTTGCGATTGGATAATATTTGACCTAATTATGGCCCTTTGTTATTTTTCCTTATATAGAATATATAGTGAACAATTTCTTCCTCTGCGCAACTCCTTTTACATTTCTCAACGGATTTTGACCAAACTTTCACAGAAGCTTTTTCATCAAGTACCCTGGGGCATATTTTCGGGGTTTTTCTATTGGATAATATTTGACCTAATTACGGCCCTTTGTTTTTTTTCCTTATAAAGAATATATAGTGAACAATTTCTTCTGTGCACAACTCCTCCTACATTTCTCCACGGATTTTGACCAAACTTTCACAGAACATTTGTCACCAAGTGCCCTGGGGGGTATTGTCGGGGTTTTGCGATTGGATAATATTTGACCTAATTATTGTCCTTTGTTTTTTTCCTTATATAGAATATATAGTGAACAATTTCTTCTGTGCTGAACTCCCTCTACAATTCTCAAGGGATTTTGTTCAAACTTTCACAGAAGCTTTGTCATCATGTGCCCTAGGGCATATTGTCAGGGTTTTGTGATTGGATAATATTTGACCTAATTATGGCCCTTTGTTTTTTTCCTTATACAGAATATATAGTGAACAATTTCTATCGTGCGCAACTTCTCCTACATTTCTCGAAGGATTTTGACCAAACTTTCACAGAAGCTTTGTTATCAAGTGCCCTGGGGCATATTGTCTTGGTTTTGTGATTGGATAATATTTGACCTAATTATGGCCCTTTGTTTTTTTTTCCTTATACAGAATTATCAATATACATGTATAGTGAACAAATTCTTCTGTGCTGAACTCATCCTACATTTCTCATCGGATTTTGTTCAAACTTTCACAGAAGCTTTGTCACCAAGCGCCCTGGCACATATTGTCGGGATTTTGTGATTGGATAATTTTTGACCTAATTATGGCCCTTTGTTTTTTTCCTTATACAGAATATATAGTGAAGACGTCTTCAGCGGCAATTCCTCCTACATTATTCATGTTTTACATTGCACATAGTTACATTGTTTGTTGCTTGTATTTGTATCTCAAATACAACATATTTATCTACAATGGTGATAATTGAAAACCTGGTTTCATGGCATTGCCATGTTTCTTGTCTTCAACTTCCTCAAGTGTAGGGAATGCCTTTCGTTTAATATTCACCTGTAAAATGTTTGAACACAGACCAATTTTGAACAGTGGTCAGGTTGATTAGGTTTCTGATTCACATAAATGAAATGCAGATATCTTCTAAAAAAAAAACCATAATATTTGAAGTGAGAACTGTAATCAATACTACTGAATACTATAACCATGTCAATAAAGATTTCATTTAATCAAGTTAGGTTTTGCTTTTACCTTTTTTAAAAATAAATAAACAAAACCTCTTTGCGACATGTTTTTCACTGAAAGTGCATTGCTTCTATGTATTGGTAAGTTTTACAGATATCAAAGTCCTGAGTACTATTAAATCAATTTGTTTGTGAAAACAAAATGAAGCACTATATCACTTGTGCTTTTCACATTTACAACATTTGTACTGGTTCTATCACTGACATTCACTTTCTTAACAGGTCAAGAAAAAAGTAAAACTCAGGATACTTGATTTCAATTTGCTGTATGTAAGCCTCTAACCTACAGTGTAAAATCTGTGAAATGGCTTTATACCTATTACCTGACATGAGGGGCAAATGTATACATGTGGTTCTTCCTTTTCATCAAAACCCATGCAGTCAGGATGGTACCACTCGTTGCATGAATCACAGTGCCAATATAGCCTAAAAACAAAATATTTTTCCATAAGCTGCTTTTTGTTCTCAATATACTTAGCCTATACTATTGAAATAAAAGGATTTGTGTATATGTATATTTTGTTGCATTTTCAAGATGAAACTTCAGTTCATGCATAACATATCGGCCCCATCAACTTGTTTTTTTTTACCATTACACACAAGTTAATCATCTGTTTCATGCAAATTACACAGATTATATTACAGATTAGACTTTATCAGGCACTAATATGTATTGTTTAAAAAAATTAAATGATACATTTGCAGTCACTTCTTACTCACAATACCATAAAAATGTAAAACTTATAAACCTCTTACCTACCATCATTCCTTTTTCTACAGACACAACAAATTCTGCTAGACTTCTTCTGCTTCGAGTAGAAAAACGGAGATTTCCTCTGAAAAACCAGTGACAAATAACTTAAGTATTGCAAGCAAATCATATGTCCCCTAAACTGAGATTTTAAGGCTTTATCTTTAACAAGTCAAGGGCCACTCTGCATTTCTTATTAAGAGAACTATGACAGATATGGTCAACCTAGGGCTACGGTTATTGAGTGGAAAGTGTGATTTCCTTACTAACTGATGGACGGACAAAACAAAAACAATATGTCGCCCCATGAATGGGGGAGACATAATGATCCAAAAGAACCCAGTCACAAACCATGTGCTGCATGGTCATAATTAAGGTGACACTTATTCATGGTGAATTAATTTCATGAAAAAAATGCTTGACTGATCAATAGTTCAGGCTGTCCAGCGTCCCTAAAATTCCTAAAAAATCCTAATTTTTTTCAGTTTGGCTAAAATTCCTAAAAAAATGAAAAATTCAAAGGGAATTCCTAAAAAAGCCCTATTTTTGCACTTAAATTCCTATTTTTTTATCTTTTGTGATAAACATATCGCGAAACAACCATGTTTCAATCACAACCTAAATTCGAACACAGTCAGTGGAGCTGATGTCATGTCTGACTAAATTGCAAAAAGTCACATGTTGTATTTACTTCAACTCCTGCAGAAATACTATACTTGATTAATTGTCAGATGTTATCAAAAAATAATAATAAGAAACTGTTTGTTTTAAAATTGTCCAACTTTGACTGTATCAAAGTAGTCACCTGTTTTGACTATATCAAAATAGTCACCTGTTTAATATTGTGATAAAAAAGTTTCCAAGGAAGTTACATTTTTATTGGCTACAGAGTTTTACCATTTACCTCAGTCTTAGGTGTATTTAAAACAACTATTTACATGATGAACCACTAAATTTCATCAAACTTTATGTAGGGGTCCTTATTAATAAAATCTTATTTTGTAATCAAGTTATGTTCATGTGATGACTGTAGAACAGATCTTTTGTAAGTGATACTAGCTGGCAGATCTAGACAAGTTTCCATATTTGCCAATAAAAAAATGGGTAAGGTAAACTGGCAGTAATGATTGGATGCTTTAACCATTTTGCTACCCAATTAGCGTACTAAGAAGTGACACCTTCAGCTGCCCTTTTTATACACATTAACATATACTGAACATATGTTATAACATATAGTGTAAGTTTTTTAAAATCTTGGAAAAAAAACTGTTGAAAATCATTGAAAAAACTGACACTGTTGTGAAATTTTTCTACAATTTTTAGTAACCTGATTTATCTTGAACAAATTCTTCATAGGTGTATACCCTGCTGTTGGAATTAAAGGTTAAATATTCCTGGGAATGACTTGAGTGGGTCATACTGTTTTTATTGATTTTTAAGAAAGATCAACACTTGTTGAAAATGTACCAACCTTAAAATGAATAAATGTTGATAAGATTAATGCATTTATAGCTAAAATAAATCTGCAGAAAAATTTCCCCTTCATTAATTATTGGTTAATCATAGCTCAACTAATTGAATATTGGTTGTTCCGGGATACTTATAACTTTGAAAAATGTTTTT